>NW_013952539.1:661780-662988 GCF_001266775.1 Austrofundulus limnaeus
CTACTAGGCTTAGTGGAACGAGTTGACATGACTTGGTCAAGGAAATTCAACTCTTCATGTTTTAGAGTGCAGAAACAACTCCTTCAACATATTTAATTTTCTAACGAATACTAGGTGTTAAATTTTAAAGTAAAAAAGAAAAGTATAATTTTTAGGTTTTAACTGTAATGCAATAAAAGCAAAAGTAAGGATTTTTAAAAATACTTGGTAAAATTACAAATCCTGAGAAAAATTACTTAAGTACTGTAACAAAGTAAATGTACTTAGTTACTATAAACCTCTGCATTTAGGCAACTAAATGAAGGAAAAAGAGTAATAAAAGTACAGTGATGTAAGGAGTTTTGTGTTTAATTTCATTGAGTGGAATGGTTGCAAAAAAATCAGCAGTTTTTAGTTGCATTCTCACTGTGTTTTAAATGTTTGTGACCAGTCTTTTACACGGCCCATTTTTCAAAATAATGGCCTATTTTTGTGTTCACAGCCTGGAATGTGCACCACTGTTATCACATCATACTGTGCTGCAACATTTTGATACTTTCTAAGGGTTACTTTTGGGAATGCTGTTCATTAACTAGTCAATAACAGTCACGGCCCAGTGAGATACTGCCATGTGTAGTTGTACCAGCAGTGACGGGCAGTTTTTCCTCCACCCCCTGGGCTTGAAATGTGCCCATAACTTGCTTATAGTGTGGCTCTTGTCAACAGCATTTTCCCCTTTTACTTAACAGAAGCTGTGGTACTTTCAAACACTAACTTTCTGAGCAGGAAGTGGTGCTTTTATGCAGTGAAAGTGATGAGTAAAAGTACAAGTATCTTACCAAAAAATGACTTTGGTAAAAGTTAAAGTCTCCTTTAGGAATAATACATGACTAAAAGTCTTAAAGTATCTGATATGTTTTGTACTTAAGTATTAAAAGTAAAAATATTAATTTAAAATGAGCAGTTAGATTTTCTGTAATGACATTTATTAGGAGGTGACCTCCCTTAAAACAATACAGAAATGACTGTTGTATTAAAATAATTAATTTATGTTAAATTTAGGATGCACTAGTCCAGCTGTTTCAGTTTATATACATATATCAAGGCTGCACAAAGCTTTTCTCCAAAATGAAAATCTATCTGTGGACCAAATGCAAAAGTATAATTCATGAAATACAAATACTTCTTAAGTACAGTCCTTTTATTTTAATGATTATGTCCTGCTGGAG
>NW_013952539.1:664701-666396 GCF_001266775.1 Austrofundulus limnaeus
TTCTAATTCTTGTCTTTTTTTAAAAATGTAAAAAGTAGACAGTACAGATAACTGTGTGAAAATGTAAAGAGTACTAGTAAAAAGTAGTTTGAAAAATAATTACTCAAGTAAAGTACATATACCCAAAAATTCTACTTAAGTACAGTAAAGCTGTATTTGTACTTAGTTACTTTACAACTCTGCTTTTATGTTGGTCCGGGCTGCACTTTTTAGCTCTGTCATTTGTGTTTTCTCAGCAGGACGTGGTTATAAATAAATAATAACCAAGTTTTGACATTTATAAATCGATTTAGAATTGCTTGTTTGCATCACAATGCATTAAGAAGAAAACTAAATTAGTACAGTTGTGTGTCTTCATGTATTTAATGATCGCTGCACAGTTTTAGTAAACAGATGGATGCTTTATGACGCAGGAACAAAAAAAAATGTTCATTGAGAAAGTGCTGCTGGACTCAGAAACCCAGAGGTGCAGTTTTATTTTTTTTTTTTTTTTATAAAGAACCTGATCTCATCTCTCAAACACTCTGAGAGCTGGTGAGGTTGGACTGCTGGAGGAGGTTTTCCAGCAGCAGCGTTTTCAGTTTCACATTGTGGAGAGTGTCTTTTCTGAGATGAGCTGAGAGGTTTGTGGCAGCTTAACGGCAGTAATGGGGCCCATTTTCACTCTTATTTCCCCAGCAGACTGGAATCACACTGAGACGCGACAGACAGCCTTTAATAAGCACGCTGGTTTTTGTTGGGGTTACCTGGGGTTTGGTGGAGGCTGGAGGCGGCGCTGGGGGATGCTCGCTCATCACCGTGGTAACCATGGAGGAGCCAGAGCCAAGGAGGCTAATGAAGGGGGAGGGGGGTTCATTGGGTGGGGTCACGCCGAGGAAGGGGGAGGGGGCTGATGAGGACGAGGAGGGGGGAGGATCTTCGATTCGGTCTCTGTCTTTAAACGCCAAGCTCAGCCCGGGCTCTGAAGGAAACCCTGGACATAAAAATATACAAAAAAATATTTTACAAGCAAAAAACATATTTAGTTTTATAAAAACTAATATTGTTTTTATTATAAAACAGACAGTATGATAAAGAGATTACAATGAAATGTGCTGTCTCCTAACCTCATCACAACAAAGACCACACAGAGAAATCATATCAACTGGAAGTGGAAATCAATTCTCCAGGACTGAAACTGAAAATTAAAATTTTTATTGCGTTTCACAGATCTTCTGTTTCTGCATCAACTCTGTGTGGGTGAGACCAAACAAAATACAATATATGGTACTCATAAAATTCAAACCTTACATCTGTTATAGCTTTTTGCTTCTTTCTTCTACCTGTTTTATATTTTATCCTGTTTACATTTTGCTTCCTGTGCTATTACTGATAAACAGTTGAAAGGGTTTTTCTTTATTACATTACATTAAAGTTCATTGTGTGTGTATCAAATAAAGTTTTGAGTACATTACAAATGTTGGTACAAAATGTGTTTTCTACAGAAACAGGAAAGCAAGCGATGAGAACTGGCCTGCCTCRAGGCCAGTTCTGTAAGATAAGGTTGGCTTCGCTGTCAAGAAACTGCTTGTGAGCAGTTTCTGCTAAGATTAATTGTTGAAAACTCCAGTCTCCCACATTCTTGAAAGTTTCCACTACCCAGGACAAAAACAAGTATTCATGGTTTTTTATAAGACGCCGTAACCCCAGTAACAG
>NW_013952539.1:667819-670595 GCF_001266775.1 Austrofundulus limnaeus
CATTGGCTTCAGTGTTTTTGATGTATTCCAGCAAACGATGTGTTGATTCGCTGTTTTTGCTTGTGACGCAACATTTACGTATGATAATAAAAGAACTGATCACGCCCACGGAGGTCGGATTTTCTTTGGACTTGCTGAGCTTTGAGCAAAGCTAAGTAACAAGAATTTCTCCTCTTTGCAAAGTGATGGTTAAAAAAGCTCATTCGCTTCTGTTGTCATTGATTTAATGTTCGGCCGGGTTTTGCTGTGTTTCTCTGAGTTCCTAGGTTAAAAAACCCGAACAACAGTATAAAGCCTGTGTAAGTATGTTAAAGTTTATGCAAGTGAAAGTTTGTACTTTTGCTGAATAACAAACAAACTAGACTCACACACACCACAGAACCAAGCGTTCTGGTCTAAGCAGATGACTTGTAAGTACGGCTCACCTCCCACAAACAGACAGTATGGGTATATTCATTGGTGAACAGTAATGGAGTACATTTACTTAAGTACCTATTTTCAGTATCTTTACTTTATTTGAGTAATTATATTTTGGGATACTTATGACTTTCACTCCACTACATTTCAAAAACAAATATTGTACTTTTTACTCCGCTACATTTCTAGGAAGAGTTTAGTTACTTGTTACTTTTGGTTCAGCATAGTTTTGTAATCAGCTGTTGCTGTTTTTCTTTCTTGAAATGCAATTGGCCACACGCTACGTTCCTCACAAGGGGAACCAATCACAGTCGTAGCTCACACCTGGGATAGATTTGGAATTACATCATCTTTATTAACGGTTGCAAGCTGAGCCTGAGCTCCACCTTCATTTCAAACAGAACCCAGCAATGGAGACGGTTGAAGAAAGTAGAGCAACCAGCCTTGACCATCAGCTCAATGTTTATTTTAGGAGTGAAAAATAGTTCCTATGAGTTTAAACATCTTATGGGTTCACTGCGGATAAACTACATTTCTGCATTTAAGAACTCACCACGCACTTTATTGCATTTTTATGCTGAAGTCTTTAAGGTGGTGTAGAATTTGCAGAGTGTTTCTACGTTTCAATACATCAGGTGGTTTGTGAGAGTTACAAGGTTCTGTAAATTCACTCTGAAAACAATATAACAATGTACTGATAGTAGATATTTTAACTTGTACTTTTGAATACATAAGTATTTTCAAAAGTAAGCACTTCAGTACTTTAACTTGAGTAGATTTTTGACAAAGTAACTTTTACTTGTAGTTGAGTAGATTTGACCATAAATATCAATACTTTTCCTCAAGTACTAGAGTTGAGTACTTTGTCCACTACTGGGTATATTATACATTTCCTGAATCCTTAGAGTCCTGTGAGTATTACAGTTGTTGAGTCTTGTGGCCCTGATACCCCTGGATTGCACAGGGCTAAAAGAAATTATTTAGTTTAGGCAAAAATTGGAGGAAAATGTGTATTATTTGTGGTTTAAAGAGTTCTAGTTACCACTGTGTTGGTCAACTAATCATAGCTTAAATGAAAGCCAAGAGGGTTCCTTTTAAAATGATACTAAACACTGTATTATAAACCTTTGAACAATGTCCCTCCAGCCTAAACAAGATATACACCAGTGGCATAAATGCACATTTACTGTAGCTTAAAGGGTTAACTTCATGAGCTGATAACTGTGACTAAGCTACCACTTTAGAAGGGCTATGACATGAAAATATTATCTAAAAACATGTATATTTTCAAAAATTATGATGAAGTTTTGCCACCCTAACTATTCCACTCAAGTTAACCATCATTCCAGTTGTATTCATTTATAGTTTGCTTTCTCAGGGCTCTTAGTTTTGTTCCTGGGATGTTACATTTGTCTCCTTTTCTATTTCCTGTTGAGATTCTTATTCTCAGTGAGACATGATGTTGTCTGTTATCTGCCTCCTCCTTGTGAAATGAAACATTTGACTTTTGGAGTGCATCCATCTGGTTTCTTGTATCTGAGTTTCCCCGTGATTGAAATCACCAGGTTTCCATTTTCTTTGCTTTTGAATTGATCGTGTGTTTTGGTCTGAAGTGCAGTGTTATGTTGTGGACTGTTTCCAGCATTCAGAACAATGCTGCTGTGAAGCAATAGGCCACAAACATGAAACAGACAACAGTTTTAACTCTGACACTGAAGTTTTCCTGTGAGTTATGAGATATAAAGTAGCTTTCCCTTTATTTAAGTTTTCAGCTCAGTCCGATACTGGAAACCCCTCAGTGGCAATAATTCATGGAGCGGTATGAGGGTCAAAATTAAGGTTATTGCGCAACCAGCAATTGTTACATCCTTGTAGCAGGAGGTTGTATCTACTCCATCCATCCATCCATCCATCCATCCATCCATCCATCCATCCATCCATCCATCCATCCATCCATCCATCCATTTTCTTCCACCTATCTGGAGTCGGGTCACGGGGGCAGCAGCTTCAGAAGGGAGGCCCAGACCTCCCTCTCCCCAGCCACTTCTTCCAGCTCCTCAGGGGAACTCCAAGGCGTTCCCAGGCCAGCCGAGAGACATAGTCCCTCCAGCGTGTCCTGGGTCTTCCTCTGGGCCTCCTCCTGGTGGGACGTGCCCGGAACACCTCACTAGGGAGGCATCCAGGAGGCATCCTTACCAGATGCCCGAGCCACCTCAACTGGCTCCTCTCGACGTGGAGGAGCAGCGGCTCTACTCTGAGTCCCTCCCGGAGAAGGTTGACATTTTAAACCTTAATTAAAAATCAATATAGGGCTTCAGAATATCGATACAGTATCGGGAAATGAAATATCGCGATATTT
>NW_013952539.1:671026-675644 GCF_001266775.1 Austrofundulus limnaeus
GGACCCTCCTCTCCAGGACCCCTGAATAGACCTTACCAGGGAGGCTTAAGAGTGTGACCCCCCTGTAATTGGAGCACACCCTCCGGTCCCCCTTTTTGTATCTTGTATCTACTTCTAACCCAGCTATTGATCTGATTAATGATGGGCCGGCACCGATAACTGATCAGCTGGCTCTGGTAACTGAGAGGCCGGCGCTGGCAAATGAGAAGGAGACTATTCATTTGCATTAGCATCAGAGAGGCTAGCGAGTAACATGTCTAGGCTGCTAACCTACTTTATTAGACACAAACCTTTTTGACTTTGAAAATGGCGGACATACAAAACCTATAAGCGACATGCACTGCCATGTGTTCCTTAGACAGAATTTATTGTTCATCATGACATCAATCATAAATATTGAACATAAAACATATTACTGTGAAACAGACAGCTTTAGTTACCACCTGAATTAGCAGCTGTTTGCCCTTGTCTATTGGTTGACAGCTGTTTTTTTTCTCTTTAGGCGAATTATGAGAAAAGACAGAACTATCAAGTTGGGGCTTTTTAGAGAAAGTTTAATTTATAGACAAAGTTTTCTTTTGTCAAAAAAGTTGTGTCTAATAAAGTAGGTGAGCAACCGTGGCATGCTAGTTGTTAGCCTCTCCAATACTAATGCCAGCTTATCCATGCTAGTCATTAGCCTCTCCAATACTAATGCCAGCTTATCTATTCTAGTCACTAGCCTCTCCAATGCTAATGCCAGCTTATCCATGCTAGTCACTAGCCTCTCCAATGCTAATGCCAGCTTATCCATGCTAGTTGCTAGCCTCTCCAGTGTTAACACAAATGAATAGTCCTCTTCTCATTTGCCAGCACTGTCCTCTCAGTCTGACCTGCAGCATTTGTCTTGATGTGTTTGAAACTCACCTTTTCTGTGTCTCATCTTGTCCCGTCGGCTCCCTTGTCTCTTGTACTCAGAGGAGTGCCCGTGTCCATTCCCGTGTCCCCTCCCCTTACGTGTCCCCAGGAGCTGGTTTTCCTGGGCCTGGCTTTGACTTTTCACGCTCAATCGAACCCTGTCCCTGCCGGGGCCCATTTCCAGCCTCACCGGGCTCAGCCCCTCCAGGCCTGTCCCGTCGTCCTCGGGCCTGGGCAGAGGATGCAGGGCCCTGTGGGAGAGGAGCCCAGCTCCGCCCTTGGCAGAGCGGACCCTCTGGCTGCCGTGGCCCTTGCGATCCCTGTCGTAACTATGGCTCTGCAGAACTTGAGGAGGGTACTGTAGGACATTACTGCCATCCGCTGAGGTTTGTGCCTTTCTTCTTTTGACGTAAGGAACTCCGGGATCAGCCCCGTTTGACAGAGCCAGGACGGCACACAGGAAGACCAAAATCCTGAAGAGTGTCATTTTCTGTCCTGCACCTGTTGGGAAGTGGAAATAAAAGCTTTACAACAACTGTAATAAGAGATGTCCTGTCCAACATTTGACCATAACTGCAGGTAATGCTGAGCCTTAAAAAAGAGAAATCACAGCTTGTCTATTGGTATAAAATAAAACTATTTAATATTTTAGTGTTTTACATTACATTGATAAATAAGTGCAATCTTGTTTTATTTATTTTGACAAAAGGCCAAACTCTGTAGTGTGTAATCTCTTCTGTCATCCATCGCAGAAAGTTAAAAAAGTATTCAATAGATAAGCCGATATATGTTTAGGTTTGTAGAAAAGGCCTTTTCTGTATTCACTCCTGTACCTTCTTACTGCACTGCACACATCTTTCATCACTGTCTGTTCAGTGGTCTCCAGAGCCCTCCAACTGTACCTTTCATTATAAAAGTCAACATATCTGTGAGGTGTGACTGAACTGATTCATGAGGCTCCATACATCTGCATTATTAGTGTGTCACTTCAGTAAAATACAAATTTGTTTTAAAATAAAAAAAACACTAAAGGAAGAAATATTTCTTTTTAAATTACTACTGAAAGAAGCTTCCTCTTTAAACAGAATACAATAATTCTTGGTTCATTTTTTTTTTTCACTGAGGCTGATTGTTGTCACTGGTTTTATTTATTTTAGTTCATGTCATTCTCCTGACAGACTTTTACTAAAGCTTCATTTATTCTAGAGGAATCTTTTTAACCAAGAAAGGTGAGAAAAGTCCATCAAAAGATTCTCCAGTGGCGCCTGCAGAATTTTTTTTCAGGGGGGGCCATGGGGGGCCACTAAAAAATCAGGGGTGGTACACCAAAATTAATATTCATAACAGAATTGTTATGATGTGGTTGTAAATTTGACAGTTTGAAAACTATGGTAATATAAAGTTATGGATTTGCAACAGATGTTTAATTTGTAATTTTTGTAATTTTGACAGATATTATTACTGATTTTGTGACATTCAGAGATAAAAAAACAAGAATCCAAACAATCTGCTCTTCTGCAGCAGTCACTTTCTAACTTGTCCTGTATCTTTACACATGTAGTACCATATACTGTCCTTACATTCTTACATTACAGTGGCATCAGAAGTATTTGCAATGTTGGGAGGACCCACAGGTGGGGAGTCTGGGGGGTCCTCCCCCAGAAAATTTTGAAATAAGTAAATGCTATTTCCTGCATTCTGGAGTATATTAACCAGTTTAAACAGACTTCTGAGAAACAACAATATATAGGAAAACACTTGATGTGACTATTCTATAAATCAAGTGGAATGAAATTGGAATGAAACAGCACTGAATGAAGTAATATTTTATGGTAAATGGTAAATTTTCAGGCACACCTGCCACCATCTGGCCCAAACACTGGGTTAGCTAGTCCCACTATGTAGGTCTGGATCACCATGTGGAGCATAAAAACATTTTCAGAAGAGAGATCTGAGAGACCCAAACGATCATCAGAGGTGTCCAAAGTATTCACATTCAGTACTTAAGAAGTATAGATACTAGGGTTTAAAATGTACTTTTTTTGGAAGCAGACATATCAAATCAGACTTTTTACTTAAATAAAAGTGTAAAAGTACTTGTTTTAAAACTAGTTAAAATATCAAAGCTTGTTTTATCATCTATCTATAAGGCAACCTATTATAGTCAAAGGTTTTCTCTTGCTAGCATTTCTTATGGCTGCAACACGGTTTAACATCACCTGGTATTCCTAGTTGGTCTACTAACCAAGTATTAACCAGGCCTGAGCCTGCTTAGCTTCTAAATCAGATGAGATCTGCATGTTCAGGGTGGTATGGCCATCCACAATGTAGAAGCAATAGAAGGAGAAAAAGCAATAAAGGATAAAAGCTTAGAATACAGTGCACAACCCAATCCTCCCCCCAAAATCTTTTTTTCTAAAGGCAATAATGACGATAAATAGAATAAAAGCTAATGAAAAATTTGAGATGTACTAGAATCCCTCTATCAGCAACATATACTGTATATTTCTACTATGTTCTGCTGGAGTGTGGCGTGATTTGTGTCATGTGCAGGTGAATCAATCAACTTCACTTTATCCAGGAGACGCCACATATCTGGATAGTTTTTATTTATTTATGACAAGCTGAACAGAAAGGAAATACTTCTTGCATTTTTAAATGTGCAGAAAGTAAAGATAATTGAAAAAGAGAGTCGGCTGAAAACTAATTATTCCAGTAAAGTAGAGATCAAATTTCAACCTAAGTAAAGTAACAAAGTATTTGTACTTTATTGCCTGACACCTCTACTATACTAATGAATCTAGTGTTATGTCTCAGAAATCATGAAGCACAGAAATGTGAAAACCAAAAAAAGAATAAACTTAACGCAAAAAAACCACAGAACCTGAAGGTTTGACACCATTACTTGTTTGCATTTATGGAGCTTGTTGGCTATTATTAAAATTTATTCCTCTGCCATGTGAGTATATATAGTTTTTGGTCTCACATGACTGAAAAATTGGATACAAATTCAAAAAAAATAAAAATAAAAACTGCCTGAAAAAAGTTTAGGGATTTGAATTAAATGTGTCACTTGTTTAAATTTTTAAATAGGATTAAGGTCTGCTGGCTGCTTTATGTATAAATTTAAAAATGATTATTTATTTCTCAGCATATTTATACGTATTTGTTTTTATGTATTTAGAACAGTGGTTCCCAAACTTTTTATCTTCTGACCCACAAAATATTCATGGCAAAAACTTGTGACCCCAAATATTACTGTCTTAGTACACAAACTTCAACAATAACCCTAAAAACACAGGCCTTTTGACAATCTTAACAGTTTGTACACAAATATAAATACTTATTTATACTTATTTTGTGTTTTTGTAATAGTTATAGGGAAAATATTACATCAGCAATTATTTTATTACCCTTTAAATTGATTTCTGGAGATTATCCAAGGTGCTTCATGACCCATAATTGGATCCCAAGCCCAACTTTGGGAACCAAAGTGCACTGGTTAACAATGGATAACAAAAATATATATTTCTAACAAAAACAAGACGAAGACTTTACAGTATTGCTTTAAGATTTTGATCGCAGATTGTAAGCTTTGCTTTTGAAAAGATTTTTTCAAGAGTTTTTCACAATATTATTGTCACAAATCTAATCTCATATTATTGTAAATACATTAAAAAACACTTGAAACGACCTGATGCTCCTGGTGTCAGATATGTTT
>NW_013952539.1:675654-690629 GCF_001266775.1 Austrofundulus limnaeus
CATTTGTATCAGGTCAACAAAACATGGGCATCGTAACAGTATTTTTATACTACATTTATCCATTTTAAATATAATAACCTCACTCCTTTGTAACAACTAAGACAAAAATGTCATTAATTCAGAAAATCTTTTCAGGACCCCACCTTGATGTTTCGGGACCCCACTTTGGGTCCCGACCCCACCTTTGGGAAATACTGATTTAGAAGGCATTACTATCCACAACGTCAAAAATTAAGCATGGAACCAGCTTTTCCCACATAACACCGATGTTGCATCGTGTAAGATGACATGTTTTGAAACGACTTTATCCCCTGTTTCAACTGAAACGATCCATCGTCGCGGTCCTACAAAGAGCTGTTGTGTTGTTGTAGCAGGCGGGCCTTTTGTGTTAAAAGACAAGCTGCGGCGCGGGGCGAACAGAAAATCAATGAGAAAGAAGTATTGAGCTGTTAGTGATGGTGAGTGTGTTCTCTCGGCCTGCGAGGTTGAGTTTGGGGGACTGATAAGGTCTTTGGTCTTTCATCACACTAAGTTGAACGAAGCACACCCCTGGGTACATATGGGGGGGTGGGGTCAAAAAAAGAGCAGTTTGTGTGTGCAGGGCAGAAAGGATGCTGGGTATGTCAGGGGAAATTTGCGGTTGCAAGTGTGTGTGTGTGTGTGTGTGTTACCCCTGGGGATTTAGAAGCAGACTGTGTCAGCTGGCCTCTGGGAGTTCAACCAGCTGTGCAGTTTAATACAGAGCTGTGAGGCTGGCTGCTGAGGGGAGATGTTTATCTCTAAACAGACCTTTTGTAGGTCGAAGGGCAGGGTCATCAGCTGGGTCAAGTAAGTGTTGCTATAGTGTCGACGTACTGAATCATGTAAGTTCAATAAAAGAAATATATTATATATATTATTAGAGAAATAAAAGATTACATCCATGATATTGAGTTGTATACCCTGAGCAGGACATATGGTGATAAAACAGAAGAATATGCATAGCGTTATTTTCAATGTTTGATCAAAACAACTACAACTCTATCATTTCTTAACATCATTTTAGTCTAAAACTCTGGCACAAAAGGCAGAAATGGATAAGTGTTCTTACAAGGAATGCAAGTCCTTCATCAGGGGCGGAGCTAGATTGTTTTGCAAGGAGTTGGAGGGGTGGCCATGTTTTTTTTTTATTTTGGAATGGGGGGGCACATGCAAAAAAAAAAGGCACTCGGGATTTAGAAAAATCAAGATTGCCACCACAGATAAATCCAAATGGCTTTAATTTAGCTGTTTTAAGAAATATTGCACTGGAAATTTGTGATCGTAGCAAAGACTGATCCAATAAAACATTCTGAATGCTAGTCACAACTTCATATTCAGCCCTTTTCTAGACACACAAAACTGAAGACCAGTGTAGAGTTAACCGAAAACAATCTTTGCCTAATTATAAATGCTAATCAATGATTCAAGATGGCCACCACAGCTAACTTTAATTGGCTATAGTTCAGTAATTTTAAGACTTATTGAGATGAGCTTTGTTGCGGAGTAGCTAACAAAGGTCATTGATCACATGCTAATTGCCAATGCTAACCCCAAATTAAGCTAACCACTAATGCTAATGCTAATTTTATAATAATTCAGCTATTTTTAAACATACACATCTGGAATTTTATACAATGCAGAAGTATCAGAGAAAAATGCAAATACAAAATCCAAGATCCCCACCCACTTGTCAATTATTTGGGGGTGGCACCTGGGGTGTCACTTGCCACCTTAGCCACCCTTTTAGCTCCGCCCCTGTTTGAAATTTTTTTAAACATCTGTACTATTGCAGGTCTTTGGTCTTGATTTTTGCTATGCTTGGCTTTGTTTATTTTTTCCAGTTTTATTATTAATTACATTAGATAAAAGTTCAAAAGAACAGACAAAATCTCAAATAACTTCACTGGAATATTAATAAATCTTAATCCTAAGAAAATGCTGATAGAGTGTTTTCTGTGTTCTGAAGGGGTGGCAGAAATCAAAAGGGAAACAGATGCAGAGCACAATAACCTGCACTGGAGATAAAAGCCAAAGCTTAGAAATATTACAGCAATATTTCCCTTCAAAAAAAAAAAAAAATTCACCCCCAATAAAAAAGAAAGATGTGACGGCTCCACAGAAGCAGAAGACTCCCCGTCGACACCGAGGCCTGAATAGACCTGTCAAGTGAAAGGGGAAGGCGGTTGAGTATCTGCGCGCAGCAGCACACCGTTTTCCTCCGTCAGACTTTCATGTGCTGGTAACAGGTGGCCCTTTGAGGCGGCGTGGAGTGAGAACGATAATGGAGCACTCTGGGTGGCATTCTGGGTTTTTGAGCACAGCCTCCTGTGTGTAATAAACAGGCACAGCCTCCTGCCAGCCGTGCGTATTGTACAAGGCTGTGTGCTGCTGCTGGGGGGCGCAGCAGGACGAGCATCTGCACCGACGCCAAACGAGTGTCCCGACAGGTTTCTGTCCCAACGGGGATAATCTACCACTCAAATGGCAGCATTTCAACTGAAGCCAACAGAGAAAATATCACAGACTACTTACTGGAACTGAAGTTTCAATGACATAAAAGAGTTTTACTTTCAAAACTTATTTAATGAAACGTTTTATTCCATGTATTTCAACAATCTTCCTTTCTGAATGTGATTTTTTTATATAATATCTAAGATTATTAATGCAACATAACTTATCTGTTGAACGCGTATACCAGCATAATATATTCAAGATCTCAGCCGGCTGGTATCTGCACCCACATAAACCTAAAGGATGAAATATTTCTTCAGATAACTTCAGTTTTTCAACATGAAAAACAGAAATACTTTTAATGCTTTTCCTTCCTTGTTTTTTAGTTGTTTCCATTCACCGTGTGGTGTTCTTACTTATTATTCATGCATATTTCTAATAAAACAGGACTTCACTGTGTGCCCTCGTTGACTTTAAAATAACAATTTTCTATGTATTTTTTTACTGAATGGTTTTATTATCTTGAACAGTTTCAGAATAAAAGCTCAGAAACTCTAAAGTCAGTATCCTTTCAAGGTTGCAGAACTATAACGTTTGCTTTAAAAGAAAACTGGTTTCACGCTTTGCACTGAGCCGAATTGTAGCAAACATTTGTATTAGCTGCTTTTAAAATTCACTGAAATGCAGTCAAGCACTTATAAAAAAACAAGCCTGAGTTTAAGGTCTATGTTTGTCAAAAGTTTCCGAATAGTTTTTAAAGTTGTGTTTTATCTCGCTCAAGGGCACCATGATGTTTGGGTGTGGTGGGGAATCAAACCTGTGGCCTGTGGTTCCAAATGCTAAGCCACTGCGCCACAAGTCCACCAGTCATTTGTGTTTGTCTGTGTCTCTTTCTGTCTCCCAACTCGTCACATATTAACGCTTTTTCAAGGTTCCCTCTGCGTTCAGTTTTGACACGTCAGGCAGCCCCCCCCCCCCCCCGCGTCAGTTTTTAACGAGATGTCATTATTTCAGAAAGTGTAGAAAACGCACAAATCTAAGTGTCACAAAGCATAAAATTACCTTTATTCACTCTAGACATCTTATCCCTGACCCTATAATTAACCATCAACCCTGATCCCTAATATTAACCATGGACCCCAACTCAAAGACCCCTATATTTTGCGTCCCGATGCATCAAACCCGGACGCCGAGGGAACCTTGGAAAAGCGTCAATGTGTGACGAGTTGGGAGTGAGAATGTGTTCGCTGCTCAGGACGGGAGACTGTGATGAAGTGAGGATTCAACACAACCTGCTGTCTTCTTTAGATTTATTGGGCCTCGTGCAAGAACCGTTCGTACGCACAGATTTGTTCTTAAGTTGTGCGTACGAGTGATTTAGGAGAATTTGTGGCATTCACTAATTTTTTCATATTCTAAGATTTTCTCCAGATACGAACAAAATTCACATGTGGACCAGACCTGTCGTGTATTTTACGAGCAGTCAGTCTGCTGTTATCCAGACAGATTTTCTTCACTAATAACTTTATATTTCATTATTTTGAAGATATTTTGAGTTGAAAATAAATCACACTCTATAATTATGCTGACAATAGGCTGTTCTGTTTATTTTAAACATGATAATGTAACTAAAGACATAAATTGGTTAAATTAAAATAAATTGGCTATTAATTTAATTGTATAGCACTACAAGATTAATAGGAAGTTAAGTGAAGTTTTAAGACATTTTAAATGCTTTTTTTTTCAGAAACACATCTGACACTTGCAACGGGGGTGCTCGACTGCTCTTCTGAATAAATGAAACCTATGTAACGCAGTTGTTTACACTGAAATTAAAAATATTTGACCAAAATAAAACCAGAGCAGGACTACAGCGAGAGATAAATATGATTTAGATTTTTATTTCTGTGACAGGAGACACGACATTAACAGCAGTCGTCATTTCATTCCTCTGCTTTAAAGCAGATCCTTTAATTCCACAGCTGACGCTGCTAAAAATGACTTTTTTTCTGGATCTCCGAGAGCAGAACTTCAATCTCTGAACTCGTAAAGTTCTTCTTTTTCTACTTTTCGATGTCATTTATGAATGGACACTTCCTGGAATGTGGGGCAGGAAACGTATATCCTTATATGGTGTTTTTTGGGTGTGATTATGCTAATCTCCTCTCCTCGTGCGCAAGCACTTGATACACATTCATCAGTTTACGCTCCTCACTTACACACCTTTCCTAAAGATTGAAGAGTTTGTTGAATCTGACGTGACATGTCCGTACGAACCCTTCGTACGAACAAAAGCAAGAGAAATTTAGGATAAAAATACGAACATGTTCTTGCATGACGTTCATTGTTTTTGTGTCCAGTGCTCTGAGACCACGTTTGTTGTGACTATATAAATAAACTAAAATGAACTGAAATTCAAGCTCACAAATAGAGTTTAGAGGTGACCTACGTTATTTAAACATCTTTGACCTCTGTGTGCTTTTCTGACAAGAATCTATGCTTCAGAAGATGCTTATTTATTTATTTATTTATTTTTGAGTTTTTGAACTCAGCAGTGTGTTGGGGGGGGGGAATTGTGTAATATAAATGCGCAATATAAAACGTAATAAAATCCTAAAAATCAATTCTGTATTTCTAGGAAGCCAGAGTGGAAAGCTTGAAGTTGCATGGTAACAGTTTACAATTGCAGGAAAACAGAATTTATATGTATGAGCGCGAGTGGAAGGAGTTTTTATAAGCACAGCTCTCGGTGCGAGGCGGCCACCCGGGAGATATGAATCAGAGTGGAGTGTGTAAGTATAAAATGATTGGTAATCTCGCAACAAATTGCAATCCAGGCACTACTGGAGTGCGGGATGATTAAGCTCTGATGAGATCAGAGACCCCTCTCCAGTCTGTGATCAACTGGTCAGTCCCTTAAGCGATGTGGCGCTTCGGTGACAGACTCGTTAAATGAATATACTTAACCGAACCCAGATCTGCGGCTGCAAAGAGGAAGGCCGGAAGAGGGAGAAGCAGCGAGGCGGAACGCGAGGCGACCCTGGTATTAAACTGCTGCACGCGTGCATCTTTTCAGCTTCACCTGCTGTGACACCAGACCTCCAGGAGCCATCTGCTCTTGTTGTTTTTATCTCTCCGAGCAAACAGCGGGGCCATAAGGATCCCGCAAACAAAGACTGGAGGAACAGACTGTTCAAGGAGAGCCGTCATGTCGAACACAGATCACCTACAGGACTTGYTTTCCTTTTACGCACACGCAGAGATTTGAGGAGAAAAAAATGCTAAAAAAAAAAGTCAGTCTAGTTGAGGAAACACTAGTTTAAACTCAGGTTTTCTGCTTTATGTTTCATTTCTTTTTTTCCAAGCAGACTTAAACTCTTTCAAAATATTAATACAAAAGAGAAACTGTTGAGACCAGAGCCAAAAGCTCCAGTTTTGTCTCATCAGTGAAACTTTAGAGCAATGTTCATTTCCACAAATTTCTGTCAGGCTTTTTGAGTTTTTTTTAATCTAGTGGAGCCATCGGAGCCCATTATGATTTAAAATGTGGCAGATGGTGTCTGATCAAACTGGGGTGGCATTATATCTTGCGTCCTTGGTTACAGCTGCATGAATCTTTTACTTTTTTTTAATATTAGCAGCTTCAGAGGAACAAGAAGCTGCTTTAAGATGCTCTATGAGCCTTTACCTTTCATATGGATATCTATAATCTTCTCTCTGAACTCTGCAGCTCCTACCTTTGTTTTCTGTGTTCAGTCTGGTGCACACAGTCTACCCAGTGGCTGTTTGTGCTTTTTAAATAAGCTGAACAGCTGAAGAAAAGCTTGATGACGTCTTTGTAAAATAACCACCTTATAATCATAAACTTAAGATGTGCAGATAGAGGATAAACAAATGGCTTTTTGCAAAAAAATGAATCATTGTTTGAATGAGATGTAACAAAAGTGTCCTTATCACAGRGAATATCACAGTGTCTGTTATTCCACAAATATAACCAAGCTTTCCTAATGTAACACATCAATGTTTGATGTATCAACACTTTATTTATCGTCGCTTATCTCGGATAAAATAAATCTACTTGTTGTCCCTAAATAGGCCTAAATCTGATCTCAAAAACAGCCACTGATTGCAGCTGTGTGCACGTTAAACACGTCTGCCAAGCTGCAGCTAACGTCATAAAAACTTTATTTCCTCAGAGGGCTAACACCACCGATTTCAGCGTTATACAAGTGCTTTTGTCTCACAAATCCTCCACAAACAGCCTTGGTGGGATTCACACATTTATAGGTGCTGGAGGGGGATTTTCGCAGCCTTTTTAGGTGTGCGTTTGCATGACGAAGGCCCCTGAAAGCAGCGCAGGGTGATATGAAGAAAAAAGAAAGAGCCATAAGGTAGGTCCATCTGTCAGCAAGCGAACCGGAGCAGATAAGGAACGACTCGGTGGTAATTTCCGACGCTGGCGCAGCAGATGTGGGACGAGAGCAGAACATTGTGTCTGAGGCAGGGTCAACATCAGCAGCATCTTGTGACAATTTGGTTTGAGCGCAGCGACACTTTCGCTCTGCCTTGCACACAAATGCACGCTCGCAGCAGGAGGGTGGGGGGACCTCCATCAGACACCCACACAGAGGCGTGTTTTTAAAAGTGCTATGAGACACACAATCTGCAACCAAGAAGCCCGGCAAGAGGCGTCCCACTGAGAGGAGCTAAGACAAAAAAAAAAGGGAGGATGAAACTGGGAGAAAATTAGAAAACCAGGCGTAAAGCTGAGAGAAAGGACAAGGAGAGGGGAAAAACATAGGAATCAAAGTTTTTGTTGTCGTGTCTAGATTATAAATGGGAGCATCTATTAATTCCTGACAGATATATAAACACCAGCTGAAGCCCCTCGAACACAACAAAGCTTTGGCTGCTGCAACCGGCAACAAAACCTGCCCTCTGCTGACCCCCGAGCTGTGGACACCTGGGTGTGGGTGTAGACAGTCCACATGGGAACAGTTTGAGCCGCCAGCAGGGGGGAAACCACTTCTGTTTCCATCATTAAGTGAAGCATGCAAACTAATTATATGAACCCAAAGTTTTTTTTTCTCTCTCTCTCTCTGTTTCCCCCCCATTTTGTGGCACTGAGTGCCTCTGACTGAGTGCCAGCTCTGATCAAACAGATGCTGCCATGCTTGGCAGCATTTGTAACAAGTTTCACACCATCGTGGATAAAAAAAAAAGAGCTGGGTGTTTGGCAATTATCTCATTTAGATTAGAGGAAATAAAGAAACCAGTAGAACGGCCACATTCAAATGAATCTTCTGCAGCAACAAGATGCATCTTTATGTAAACCCCCCTGAAAACTAACAAACCTTGATCGGCAGCGTGTCCTTGAGTTCTGTTTTATTTTCCTCCATTTGTTAATCAGATTTTTGCTGTCAGTTCCTCTTCATCTCTTCTCCTTTTAAACATGTCTATCACATCTAATCGATTCAACATTAACCCTTAAAATCTATAGAAAAAAAGCCTATTTTCACTTGCTTATATGCAAACACACAAACACTTCCACASTCTGAGGTGCAGGACAACAATGAACTGAAAAAGATCATCTCTCGTCATTTATTTTCCAAATGTCTTAAAGTTACACTAATTTAAAGTGACACTACAAAGTTGGTTTCTGTTTATCTTCATTTAATGTTTAGGAAAAAAAGCATCCCTGGATAAATAACTAATTTTTAATGTAGTTTAAACACTTCATAAACCAATAATAAACCATTAGGTACAAATGAAAAAAAAAACATACTTATGTTATGTTAAATATTGGCAACATGGTGAGCATTTGTACACAGTTACATTTACACAAATGAGTAAAAATACRGCATTTGATCAGTGAGCCTGCTTCAATAGTTTTCCAAATTATTGCTTTTTTTTAGGTAAACTGTTCTATTATCTATTTATGAGACAATATTAGATCTGTAGTCCTGCTCCACAGTGGTAATAAGGTAATAAATAAAACAGTTTGATATCTAAGTTTTTTATAATCAGAGAAACAAAAAGGTCTAAAAGGTTTTGGCATCGATGAAAATAAAAACGGTGCGTTTTTACGCACAACAATCACTTTGGTGCAGACCGGAACAGTCTGGATTCAGTTGCATAAAATTACAGACTATTTCACTTTGGCACGCACTGGACTATTGAATAATTTAAATAATCCATAATTTGCCTCAAACTCTCTGCAAGGTGTTGGAGCCTCACAGAAACATCGCAGGAACACTTAATAACGCAGACAGGTAAACACACAAGCACTGCAGGAGCATCATTTCTTACTTTAAGTCTGTTTGTCGCAGTTTTTTTTTCTTCTTCTTCTTCCTGAGATTCGGGTTCGGTTTCAAGCAGCAGCTGGTTCATGTGGGTCCAGGCAGAACCCCCAAAGCTTTGAGCTCCGCTCCGGGGATGATGATGTGCATCCGGACTCTCTCCTCCCTCTTATGGAGACTCCAGCTCCCTGTGCGCGCTCACGAGTGAGTGCGCGTCAGCGGCAGGACTGGATGGCGTCTCATTAAAGTTTGAGCTGCGGCTGAAAGGAGCTCAAAAGTAGAAGAAAGAATGAACACGAGCACAACTTCAGTCTTTATGTTGTTTTCTTTGTTATTATTATTATTATTTTCTGATTGGAGTAGCTATTTATCCAGAAAAACGCTCATTTCAGTTTCATGGTTTTGGATTAGCCTGCAGACTGCAGAGTCTCCAGTGTGGCAGATTTAATGCTGAATGATTATAAATCACTTCAGGGAACTGGGTGACATTTAGAAATGTAGTCTGTTAGTTTGCTTTGTGAAAAATGTGCTTGTTAGCTTTAATAAAAGAAGTGAACATGTCACAAAGAAAGTGGGTGGAACACAGAGGGTCTGAGTCTGCCTGAGGAAGATTACAAATAATCTGAAAGCCTTGAATATGGAGCATAATAACATCTTACTTTCAGAAAAATCCAGTTTTCTTTGACAGGAAAAACGTATAATCTGTGCAGAAAAGCTTTTATTTGTGCTCACCACAAACATCTTAAGCACACACAGAAAATCTGCCTGCCTCGTTTGACTTCTTTAATGAAAGGCAGAGCAGGAAGAAAATATTTTTTTTAGCTTGAAGTTATATCTCTTATTAAATAGAGTTTATGCCAGACACATCTGAGAAAAGCTATGCAGAGAAGGAGGTGGCATTTATAGAGGACCCCTGCAGTTCTGAGACTAAAAAAGGCTTCTTTAGAGATCATTATGGGAGTTGGTGACACATTTACAGAGAGAAAATAAAGGGGAAAACTGGTATGAACATGTCATACTTCTAGATTTACCTGCAGCATCAAGGATGGATCAGCAGCTTCAGGTGATTTCAGTTTTCTTTGCTACAAAAGCAAAAAGGTCCCGGTTTGTTTTATAATGTTTCACTTTCAGAGATAGTTCAATCTGTGAAAACACACTGAAAACAACAAAGTGTACACTTCTTTACATTTAAGTTAGCAGTTGTTATAAATATTTGACTAAAATGGTATTTATAAAAAATGGAAAGAAGCCTTCTCTTTATTGGGGGATGGATGGTGACCCCCCTGACAACCCTCTTTGGGGGCACGCCTGGTCCAAGTGACAAAAGGTTAAAACCATCGCTAAAAAAACCCCCTTTTGAAATCTTTGTTTATGGTAACTACCATAATTAGTGTTGTGCAAACAGTTGCAGTCAATGCTGCACTGTTTTCTCCGGGCCAGCGGTCTCTGTGTTTGAGCCCTGTCTATAATTAGAAAGTTATACGGTGAAAAGAGAAAAATAATAATAACAGAAACATGCAGACAATAGTCTGAGCCACTGCAGCTGCAGAAAACACGTCTTTGTGTCTCGCCATTCGAGGAGGAAAGCTTATCATAAAAAAACTCCCTGCTGAAGGAAAAATGACATAAATATGGTTTGCAGGTAAATCTTTTAAGCTTTTATATTTAATCTGTGCAACACTTTTAGGCCCCTTCTAATAACCAAATGTTTGCAACATCATTATGGAAGACAGAATCAGACATAATAAGAAATAAAAGCAGAAATATATAAATGGACCAATAAATAAATACACTTAAAATACACAGAAAAGGTAGAACTTTATAGATTTTAGCAAATAATTTACATTTTAATGTTTTTAAAAGTTTTTCTTTTGAATTTTACATGCATTTGTGTCTCTTAAATGATTATATTTAATTATTTTTTGTATAATTTTTCCTGCAAGTCATTTTATTTCCATGTGTTGCTTTTACATTTTTCTGTCTCCTCTTTTTACATTTCTTTGTGCATTTCTGCCTCATTGTGCCAATGAGGTGGGCGGGGCTTCCTGGATAAGCTCCTCTCCTATTGGTCAACAGACAGGAAGCAGCAGGATCCATGTGCAGATCTACTGTGCATGCTTGTGCTGCCTCAGCTTAGCTTAAACTTCAGTTTAAAACAAAGGTAAGGAGGAAAAACACTTACATGTGCTTTTATTTTAACTAAACTTTGAACCAGAGGTGCCCAAAGTGGGGCCCGCGGGCCAAAATTGTCCCGCCAAGCCATTTGATTTGGCCCACCAGCAGTTGTCCTGGTTWTTAGATTGTAATTATGTTAAAATTAAGTATAAAATACAAGTAACTACAAGAGACATTTAGATTAGATTTAAGTCCATAGCTAGATTTGCACACCTTCTAAGACCACATATACTCAAAATTTTAATTATAAAAAGTCCCATGAGCCTTTGCTGCCTGTGCATAAGTTAAATTTTCTCCATGGCCATGGGCTGAAAGGAAAAATAAATGTGGGCAACCACACTGGCTGCTAGCTTAATTATTAAAAAATAAATCAACTTTACTTAAGAAGTATTTGCATTTCTTATATTATTGCATTTGGCCCACGGCCCTCAGATTGATTTTAATTTTGGCCCCCCTCAGGGAAAATGTTTGGGCACCCCTGCTTTAAACTTTAAGCTAAACAGAGGCAGCACAAGCATGCACAGTAGATCTGCACATGGATCCTGCTCCTTCCTGTCTGTTGACCAATAGGAGAGGAGCTGACCCAAGAAGCTCCACCCTCCTTATTTGCATAATGAGGCAGAAATGCATAAGTTTATATAAATACAGGAGACAGAGAAATGTAAAAGTAACACATGGAAATAAAATGACTTGTAGGAAAAATTATTTAAAAATTATTAAATATTATCATTTAGGAGATACAAATGCATGTAGAAGTAAAAAAGAAAAACAAAATATATTAAAAAAAGCAGTAAGATGTAAATTAGTTGCTAAAATAAATACTTTAAAGGTAAGGTTCTCCTTTTTTAATTTATTTGGTGCATTTTAAGTGTATTTATTTCTTTATCTGCCCATTTATATATTTCTGCTTTTATTTCAAATTATGTCAGTGTCGGTTCTCCATACATGGTAAAAAGTCATTAAGATGAGACAAACTAGGTTTGTGGCATCCATCACACTGATTAACTGTTTTCTGAAGGCAGCCATGTTTGGACACACTGATGTTTGTGAACAAATCCAAACAGATCTGAGTATTGTGCTGAAGGACCAAGTACAGCCCCAGGAAACAAAACAAAAAAACAAAACTATTTGCCAACAGATGTGATGCGAAGCACAAAGGGCAGGTTCTTGGTGCTGCTCCTGAGTGTTTCAGCAAAGAGAGAAAAGTGAGAGGAAAAGCAGGAAGACGACCCCCTGCTGCGTCTCCTCATGCATTATCAACTCAGAGCTCCTCAGCAGGGATCAACCTCCTCGTTTCAGGTTGTCGAGCTTTGATTCTGCCAGGAGCAGGTTGGCTTTTTAATATAGGGCAATGCTCCTTCTTTAAAAAAACTCCTCTCACAACAACCACAAATCCAAATGAACAAATGGGAACAGATAAAATAAGTTTTTACAATTTATTTAAAACTGATTGTCAAGAAAACAATACAGAAATATTGTACTTGGTGTGCTGAAGTGAACAGATTATGCATTGTATGTAATATATTTATATACACACACTTATATCACATATTTACAAAGGAAAGATTTAATACTGCAACGTGAAGTCAAACACTTTCTGATTAAACTCTGCCTTGAAGTCAAATTCACAAGTTCTCTTTCACTACATCAACTAAGTGCTGCAGTTTTATGGTCTTCAAGTATTTTATGTTTTTTTTTTTTTTTGACTGATGGGATAAAAAAAGGCCGTATAATCATACATATCTGTTTATTTGGAGTGAATGCACAGATTCACGTCACTATTTTAGTGCTTATCTGACCTGAAATATGCAGCATTAATTTTCACACCAAGCACCTTGGGAAAGGTTTGAGATAAAAAATAAAATAAAATCTACACAGTAGAATACTGCCACCTTGTGGAGGAATAAAACCCTGCCATCTTTAATTGCTGCGATAAAGCCCTCCGCTCTAAACTGACGCAAAAGTGACAAACATTCATTATATAATCTCTAATTAATCTGATGCCAGTGATCAAAATATGATGTTTTTTCTAGTCTGCATCAAAAAGAGTGAAAGAAAACAATGTTTTTGTAATTGCTTTTAAGAGGAATTAAAAGCAATCTGAGTAAATGATGCATATATCACATCAGGCGTAAGGCACATTAAATACACTTTATGATATGGATAAAATCTGCAGACTGTATTAATGTTGTTAATTCTTCTCCAGGTCAGAAACAAACACCGGCTGGAGATTTCTGCTTTCCAAAAGTGTGCAAAAACAGTCGTGAGGGCAGCATGTCAGTGATAACTTTCAGCTGCTGTAAAACAGGACTGAGCACCGGCAGTGAAGACTTTTCCACATGATGAAGGTGATCAGCGGGCAGTGACGGCAGGAGTAAACGGATTGGACGACAGAAACCGGCAAAAAATAAAGAGGAAGCAATTTTATGTTTAAAAAAAGCAGAAAATAATCAGTGAAATAAAAAAAAGTGAACTAAAATCCTCCCACTGCAATTTACAATCCGAGTCATTACATTCAGAGCTCCAACCTAAACTGCTCCCTCCGATCCAGGTCCGGCCTYGTCACGGCGTCAGAGCGCCGTCGTCCCGGCTGGGTTTCCCGGCCGGCACCTCGTACTTGAAGACCACGCTGAAGAGCTTCCCTCCCAGCCGGTCGGCCAGCCACGAGTTCTTGATCACCGCCAGCTTSAGGCTCTCGCAGCTGAGCGCGGCGTAGTAGTTGGTGTGGATGGCTCGGCCCATGCCCTCGATGACCACCAGGTCAGTTTTGCGCTCGCGCACCACCATCGCCAGCACTTTGTCCAGGCGACTGCGGGACCACGAGACAGAAAGGAGACGAAACGTCAGCTTTAGGATTATTATAGGCGGACCGAAACATCAGCCGACCGATATTTGCCCTTTTTCCTTGTATCGGTATCGGCCGATTCGTTCACGCGAGCTCATGGATTTCTGCTCCCTCTGAGACTGAGTGCCAACAACAACTTTTAATATTTAAAGTGCCTGTGACATGAAAATTTAAAAGTAAATTTAAAAACTATTGGAAAGATAACATTATTAGCAAATTGCAAAAATAATTTCCCGCTGCTGAGATGAACAGCTGTTGAGATATTTGCATGTGAAGCAACAGGAAGTGATGTCAAAGGGGAATATCTGCATGGAACAAAGCATTGATAAATTAGCTAACGACAGACTGCAGAGAAGAATCTGATGTTTCTTCAGATTATTTTGAGTTTCTATCAGACAGAGATGAAGACGAAGAGTTTAAATAATTTTCTTTCAATAAACAAAGACCAGAGAGTTTTCTTTCTTAAAAAAGTTCCCCTTTGATGTCACTTCCTGTTGCAGTTTGGCTGAGCCAAGTTCAAAAGAAAATATGCCATTTATGTGACAAAATGGGTAAAATCACAAGTTTTATGCAAGGTTTCTTATATAAAAGTGTTTTCTTTGACTTTTTGTATTTGATGGATAGGCATGTCACAGGCACTGTAACTGTCTAATTTAACTGTTTCTGTCCTCTGGAACTATGAGGGGGAGAGGACAGCGGTGTGTTAAGGTTCACTTTGACAACGGGAGCGCCATGTTTTTACTTTCACTTTGTCACTCAAGTTAGCTTATCCACATATTTTTTTTTTTTACTTGGTGGAACCACTTACAGGAGCCATAGGGGAACACATCTATTTATTCTTCCCGCTGAAATAAAATTTAAAAAGCTCTCGGTCTTTTCTCACCGTTACATTCCTTAAGAGCGAGTAAAGCGCCGCCATCCACCTACACTTATGTAAACCAGCCGCCCCATACGCTCTAGCGTTTGCTTAAACGCAGCATTAGAGTCGCGACGCAGGTTTTCTTCTGTGTACATTTCAAACAGTGATCTAAAGCTTGTTAACGTCAGCTGGTTAAAATGCAGTTTTTGCCCAGTTTAAAAAAACGGGAGCAGAACGAGGCTGTATGTGTGTGTAACCCTCACAAAGATAGCAAGCACCTTATGTGTTCCTCTGACAGTTAAATTTTTTTTCTGCACAGTATCTT
>NW_013952539.1:690785-693945 GCF_001266775.1 Austrofundulus limnaeus
TATTCTATTCTATTCTATTCTATTCTATTCTTCTAGGCCTGTTGCTGTTTTGCATAAAAATGCTGGGATATTGAAACATGGTCATTTTATTTTATGTAAAAACATATTTTTACATAAAAATGATTTAATTTTAATTTTTTCTCAGAGGAGTAAGATGCTTTTCCCTTCTCTCCTGCCCTCCCTTATCTTCCCTGCTCTGCTGCTCGGAGCCTTCTCTACATTTTCATCTGAAAACAGAAATTATGGATATTTTTATTTTTATGGATTTGGTTAGCTGGTCTCTTAATAAATTTTTGGAACAAAGTTTTCTTCCATGTGAGGACCTGTCAAAGGTGGGAGCTCTGTTCTGGATATATATTTGGATTCTGATCACTGGATTCTACAGATTGGCTTGGTGGTCTCTGTTCTACAAAACAGCRTCGRTGGCTGCTCATTTCCTGGCTGCCTGACTGATATGAAGGATTGCCGTTCTATCAGCACTCAGACTTTTGCCTTGAGCGAGCTGGACTCGGTCTGCAAGCGGTTCTSCTGAGGGTCGAGGGCCGGMTGTGGTTCCTGGACTTTTGCTGGCCAGATGGAATTGATCTTGGAGAAGCTGATAGCTCGGCTCGGCGGGATTGCCCACACTATTTGTCTGATTGGATTCGCCACAATGGGTTGTACCAGCGGACATTAAGGCAGATGGAAAATTGTTACTGTCTGCCTGACCGAAAACATTTTCTTCTGTTCCCAAACAACTGATGACAGATTTGGCCGTCCCCTACAATGGCTTTGAAGAGCTGTGGAACTAAATTCTCCTGGATGTTTACGTCGACTGAGGGCAAATGTTTCTTTTTTTTTAACTGAGACTTGCGTAACATTCATTATTGTTTTTTTTATCATGTTAATAGAGGGAAAAAAATGAGTATCGGCTTCAAGAATCAGCCAAAAGAAATTGGCCACACGTATTGGTGTATCAGTTAGACTGACATCAAAATAATGAGTACCGACCATCAAAGACCTGTATTGGTCGATCTTTAGTCTTTTTCTTTAGTTTAAAATKGTCTTCAAATGATATTATCAYCTTTTGCAATAAACAATTTATCGTCCAGCAAAATTATTTATTATGACAGGCCTATAGGTACACAGACACAGMAAAAACAGGAAAATACCCGACCTGAGATCCAAACATGGAGAACTGGAACCACTCTGGACTAATGTCAACCTGTCCTCCTGCAGGCTGGTCCTGCACAACAAACACCACAAGTCTCTCTTTCAGAAGCTTAAAATACAACATTTATATTCAGTTCTGAAACCTTCAACGGTTCTTTCAAATAAATAAATAAATGAAAATCCATCATTTAAACTCACTGAATGACAGGATCCATAGCAGCAATTCTTTCAGTGAGGATCTGCAGCTCGCTGTTTGTTACATCGTTTAAAGCCGGACCAGAGTTGCTGGCCAACACAACCTGAACATTTCAAAACATCAGCAAGTTTTAAACACGCTCTACCAAAAGCAGTAAATATGTAGAGCCCGGTCTTCACATCCTCACCTCTGTTCCTCGAGAGAGGAGCTCTCTGACGAAGGGCATCACCCCGAGAATGATGTCCACGCCACTATTATCTACGAAAAACAAGGCACACTTGTGAGGGGGACCCTGCAACAGAAAACCAGGATAARTTGTGTTCAAGCATTAATCCTCGAGAGCACAAAAACAGCACGTCAAAAATCAGTTGTGACAATAATGTGTGTTTTCTGTTGAGGATTGATCAAATGAGCTCTGTAGCTGTGAAGCCCAGCCGTCAGTAAAACGAGTCTGACCTTTAGTCTCTCCAGCCACTGATCGTAGCAATCAACAAGCCACGGACGCTCTGAGGGAGGAAAGAAAAGTCAGTCTGAGCAACAATTTTCAAAAACTCCACAAAGACATTTTTCTTTTATAAAAAGTGTAGAAGCTGAAAAGGATGACCTGTTAGAAACAGATCCCTTTTTATTTAGAAAATTGCTGCTTAAACGGAGGCTCCAAATGGGCTTTTAATTTGAAAGGAAAGGGGAGGAAATGTGATGAAAAATACTTGAACTAGGCTCATTGGTGGGTCCGATGGATCAGAGCTAAACAACAAAAATCTGAAGCTCCTGTGGTCAATAGTTTTTGAGTTATAAGCATTATTGTTTATTCAGACAAACCCTTTTCAGGTGAAGCCCCCTCCACAAATATGGGGTCTATCCAAAACCGTTTCTAGTGCAGTGCAGGTTGGACACATCTACATTCCTGCCAAATTTCATGTTGATCGGTGCAGCCRTTTCTGTGATACGGTTGACCRAAAATCATCAAAAACATTACATATTGTTTACTAAATGGCTCTATAGCTTTTGGCATGTTCATGGATCGGTGCTTTGTGACAATATATTCCACATGGGACCAAAACTGTGTTGAAAACTTGTTTTCTTTCATCTAAATGACTATCTGATGTAAAATAATCCATGCACTATACAGCACATGCAAAAACTGCTTTAAATTTTGGATGTGAGAAGTTTTAAATGGACTAAAATTCGCTTATAGTAGCTCCACTGAGCAGAGTTTAGTGCWGAGTCCTGCAAAATAATAATAAAAGATATTAAAGTATGTCATTGTAACCTGCTTAAAATATGTTCCCTTAATCTATCCGCACAGGCTGCACTTCTCTTGAACATAAATATTGACCAAAGGAGTAATTTTAYACTTTCTAATTTGTATTTAATGAATGTAAGTTTCATGTTTCACAGTGGAAGAAGCTGCTCAGTTCATCTCCTGCTCACCGTGGTGTCTGCTTAGTGAACAGCATTAAAGAGGTAAAAGTACCTTCCAACTGTTGTTTGGCTTCTTCAAACCCAAACTCAGGATCCGACTCCAGGACACTGCAGGCATTCAGACCATAAATGGGTCAGGTCAAGTTTACAAAACACAACATCTCAAACAAAACCAAAGAAAGTGACTGAAAGCCACCCCTAAGTTAAAAGTTATGAACAAAGCAGTTTTATATTTAATTACATTTGATTACACGTGGAAGTTTATGAAACTGAAACCACTCATGGAGGTGTTTATAGAATAACTGGAGTGCGCAGAAACCAGGTGACCGTGTGATCAGCTGGTGAAGCTAACGGCTAACGCTAAATGGTCAAGAGTCTGGATTTCCC
>NW_013952539.1:694753-702329 GCF_001266775.1 Austrofundulus limnaeus
AATCTGCTGTTTTACATGATTGTTGAAGGAAATTAACATAATTATTAATTTATTGTAAAAACATGACAGATAATTTGTGAAACAGATCCAGTTCAGCTGCTGTTTATCTATTAGTTTCTATGGAGGCTGTGAGCTGTTGCCCTGTTTGGTCTGTTTCTGCTCCTCCAAGCTGTCACAGACGTTACCAGTGTACGGTATGGGCGGGGCTCAGTCTAGTGTTTTTATTCAAGTCTATGAAACCACTAGAACAGATCTGCTGCTACAACACAACATGATAAATACAAAAAAAAAAGTTTACTGACTCTGACACGGCCTTGGCTCCCCAGTCGAACACATTCCCAGCCAGAACCCCCCTGACCAGAGCAAACTGTTTGTCCTCCCAGCTCAGCTCCTCCAGGGACTTCACAGCCTTCTGGTAGTACTTCAGAGCAACGTCGTTTTCATGCTCTTTAATCTGAAACACAGTAACAACATGACACGGCCGCGAGTCCCAACTAAATTACAATTAGACTTCTTCAAAACATTTAGAACTGCAACGTCTAAAATTCAACGAGTGGAACTAGTTCGTCTCACTGTGAGAGCACAAAATGAGTCGCAGAATGATTTAGCAAAGACCAAACCGGAGAAAAGAAAAAAAGAAAACATAAAAAAAACAACAACACACAACCAACAGATTTGACAGATTTCACTCAGACCTTAGAGTAGGGATCAGGAAAGTTGAACTCGTTTAAACAGTGTTCCCTCGTGTCTAACAGACTTCTGACAGTGAGGGATCCATAAGCACTAGGTGAGAAGAGAAGCACTCTACATTAGCCAAAGAAAAACATAAACAGACACAACGAGGCAGCGACGGTGGAACGTGTAGATGATTTCTTCCTTTTGCTCACGTCAATTACTTTTATGTCCAAAATGTGAGGTTCTCTATTCAATAAAATTAAAAAATAAACATTTACTCAAAGTATCCAGCTCCTAAAACTGAAACAAACAGAACAAACATCATTTCTTATTCATGGAAAAAGCACACAGGCAGTTACAGAAGGTATGAAGACGTAAAAACTAATGCAGACAATGAAGAGAAGGTTTTTAGTTTTGGACTAAGAAGCAACGTCTAGGTTAACCAAAGGCACAGGCAGCCAATCAGAATCCTTACAACGGCTGGTGGCGCAGAGTCTGAAGCTTGTGGCGGTACTTTTGGCGAAACTTCTCGGCTCGAACGGCCGCCTCCGGCATGTCGGGCTGGCTCGCCAAGGCCCGCTTAACCACCTGCTCCGGCAGAAAAAACAAACAGCCATCAGCTCAGATCCAGCCCTGTTTGTGATTTTACTTTAATTTATTGTCTCATAGGCTTAAATATATCTGGATGTTTTCCTTCGAAACTGCAGGATATTAGATTTGGAAGCTTGTGATCTGAGTGTAATTACATTCTGCAGTTTGTTTATTGTTTTATTTACAACCACAAGCACTTTTACTACCACACGCCACGGGGWGTGAAGTCGTTTTACGAGGTGTTCTTTTGTGTTCCTACCAGGGTTATTTTAGTTAACTAAAACTAACTAAATAACAAAAACTGAAATTAAAACAACATTTTAGTTAACTAAAACTAACTAAATAAAAAAAACTGAAATTAAAACTTAACTAAAATAAACAAAAAACTGTAATAAAATGAAAAAACGATAACTACAACTGTATAATTTTTTTTTTACAAAACTAACTCAAACTAACTGAAATTATAGATAGAACATCCTTAGTTTTARTGTTTGTCTATTTATTTTGAGACGTGGACTGATTAAACAAATTGTTATTTATTTATCTATTTATTTCAAACTGAGTAGTTTCACATTAGCTGTGGGTAACATTTGTTTACAGTCTGCTGCTCAGCATCGTCTGCCAGATGACGACAACAAAAGATGGGAGAAAACGTCCACTTTGGAATTTTTTTTTAATATGACTGTGAGAAACATCAAAGCAGGTGTCTTGTAGTAGAAACAGATAAAACAGGTGGAATATTCTCAAAGGAAAAACTGCATGAATCAAGCTCACACAAGATGGCTAACTGTGAGTATCWTGACACRCTAGCTTCTCTCAGTAGCTCCTGTGAAAAACAAGCAACAGGTAGCACTGGGTTGGAGACAATTATTGTCGTCAAGTCTTTTTTTTTTTTTGCAAAATTGAGTTACACAATTATTTTAGAAAGTTGTTACTATAATGGACGCTTTCACGACCATAAGGTTGCTGGTTAGTTAGCTCATACTAACACCTCAAGCTGGAGGATGCATTGGCAAACCAATACTTGTGAAGGAATTTATTAGTCATTTAGATACTGATTTGAAAGCACCACATCATTTTCTTAGTTTTACTTTTTAAGGCTTGACTTTTATCTATTGTTATGTCTTGATTAAAATATGTTTAGATACATGCCTGAAACATGACAACACATAATAAAAAACGTTTATAAAAACATCGGGGAAGCATTGCTGTTCAGAGTGTCTGCGATTCAGCCGTAGGCCTGTAGTGGGCGTACCAGGCACTGAAGATCCCTGTTTTAATAGACCGGAACTTCTGGTTTCGGACTACGCTGCTCTGCTTGCTTCAGCCATAAGCAATAAAGCTTTGCTCAGAACCAKATCTGGGGCTGTATGGTTCATTCTCTTCACAATTTTAATCAGATTCAACATTTATGTGATCTCATCACGATTTCTGTTAACGAACACTAAATTTTCTTAAACTAAACTAAAACTAAGCATTAAAAATGCAATAATAACTAACAAAAACTAGCAAATCCGCTCTAAAAATGAATTAAAACTAACTGAATTAAAAGAAAAAAAYRTCCCAACTAAATAAAACTAAACTATAATGAAAAATCTTAAACTATTATAACCTTTGTTCCTACCCCATCTAACGCCTCCTCAAAGCAGTAAAGCCAGTATTCCCGGGCCGGCGCGTCCTCCGTCAGGTCCACAGTGTCAGGGATGTAAGACGAAGGGTCTTGGAGCAGAGGTAGATTCACCAGCTGCCTCTCCAGACGGTCCATCTCCAACATGTCGAACTACAAAACAACAAAAATGTGGAAATAACCAAACATAAACACTGAATTTTGACACTTTTTCACCGCTTTTCAAGCATCAGAAATCAGTTCTGTCATCCGTCTAGCACAGCAGTTAGTAAAGTCAGGGTTTGGACCCCAGTATGAACTGTAAAACACTAACTGGGAGGTACTGAGATGATCTCCAGAAACGAATAAAAAACATGAAAATTATATTGTAACRGTGCTTCTTGTTTAATGTCTAACAGTTTTATAAGAAAATGCCKACAAACTAAAAGCAATATGAAAAATCTAAAAGCACTGTTTACTGCTACTGAGCATCACTGACCAGCAGCATTAGTTAAATCACACCAGCTGCGCTAGAAATTATCTGCTTATGAGCAAAAGAGAAGCAGGAAAGTAGAAGCTGAGCGGCTTCGAGTCTGAACACACAAGGGAAGTCTGCTGTGGGTTTTTTTTTTGTTTTGTTTTGTTTTATTTCAAAGCTTTGCATCAAGGCAGAGTGAGCAGCAGCAGCAGAGCATCATCCCAGCAGCAGCACAGGTGGAGGTACTTACAGGAAACTGAAGGAGTTACGCAGACAGAGGAATGTGTGGAAAAGGAAATGAAAAGAATGATCAGACTGATGAGATGAACGTCGTTCTGAGTGTAGAAACTCACTGATTGCATTATACACTGAAAAGCMCAAACTTTGATGAAATAGTATCAAAGGAGTACAAATCCAGTGAATGTTCTGACAGTAATGGGTCTGTGATGAATAAAGCGTTACGGTACGCTACGGTACGAGCCAGACTCAGGTCTTATTATCACTAAACTCACCGTCCCGCTGCGAGCTCGCTGCATCGGGTTCATTTCTGGAGAGACGCTCATCAAACCTGAGCTTCCTGCGTAATTTTCACCCCAACTGTACTGGTTTGGATCTAAAAAATAAAATAAAATAAAATAAAAATAAAGTAAGTTTATGTTAGATGAGCATTTTCATACTCTAGATCAGAGCTATTCAACTAAACTGCTCCGAGGGCCACAGTTACTGCAGGGCAACAGTTCAGAGGCTGAACATCCAGCAATTAAAGTCATTATGTAAATAATTTATTTTGCTGCATTTAATCATGAATACAACATACAGAACCCTATTTAACAAAAGTTGTGAAAATAAAAATATCAAAATCAAAAATAACACATTATGCCTCCTATTTAACATCTGTTCTATGTTCTTACCCAGTCAAAAAAATGTAGTGCCGTCTGCAAATAAAACACATCTAAMCAACCCAGACACATTTACCAAGTCATTAATATATAGAAACAACTTTGGTCCCAGTAAAGAACCCTGTGGAACCCCACAACAATATCAAAAACAAAAAGAACACATTAWGCCTCCTATTTGACACAAATATTATTTTGACATCTCTGACTTGTCAAATTTTTAAACAAATTTTATTTTCACTTTCATAGTTTAACTTCAACTGCTTGTAATTTTAACTGTCTTAGGTGTTCATAGAAATGTTTTTTACCAGCTTGTAGCCAAGATTCTGACATTTTTGTAGATATCACACATGTCTTTGTCTAACTAAAAGAACTTATAATAATTAAATTAGAAAACCAGGGGTTTGGGCTTAAGAGATGAATGAACCAATTGGCGGGCCGAACTTTGTTCCCTCGTGGGCCGGATGTGGCCCGTGGGCCGCCAGTTGAATAGCTTTGCTCTAAATGTAATATTTAATAAAAGGTTAACCAGAGGTATAAACTAAGATCATCTCATGACGAGGAAAGAGTTTTATCTGTTCTACTCGAATCATGTCACACTCAGCTACTACCACTCCGAGATTTAGCTCAACATCTGTAAAACTGACTGAGCTGTAGTCATTTAAGCCTTCATATGGATTAGCTGTGGCGGCCATCTTRGCTGACTAAAGTTTAAKCAGTTCCAGACGTGCATCTTATAATTACTTTCTAAGAGATTAATTAAAATCTGCCCAATTGTTTATGAGATATTTTGCTAACAGTGAAGACAAAACAGCAAAACCATTATTGCCTTTGGCACAGAGACCTTATATTAAGATGATTATTATTTTGACATTTTAAKAAACATTAATAAACATTTTGATTTATTTTATTATCTCGAATCTAAAAGTACAAACCTCACATTACTTTAGCAAACATTTCATTTTAGATTTAAAATAATAATGTGCATTAAAATAACTGCATTTTTTAGTTGCTGATTCACCGGACAGATGAGATCTTTTAATCCAGGCCGAACAAAACCAGAAAAAATTGTGATATATATAAAACTATGCACAGAAACCTCGGCAGACCTGACAGGTAGTTCTGTCATTCCTGTGTTTGCATGATTGGTGAATAATCAGAAGCATCAACGGTCGGTTTCTCCTTACTGTCTTCTTCYGCTCCTTTAAGAAATGCTCCGATGGCTCCGAGGTAACCTTCATGTCTCAGAAACAAAGCCTGAACTTCCCCCTGAGACAGCAGAACACCAGGAGGTAAAAATACGAGTTACAGGCGAGGCAGAGGAGAAATAGACCGTTTCGTGGTTAGAAATGATCACAAATGAGCGAAGCGAGCCGAGCTAACGCGTTCACCGGGAAAAAGGCTGAGTTGCTCATTGTAACTGCACAAATGAAACAGGTAAATTTACGCTGTTATACAACCTCGATGCATTTGCTCTGAACTGATTTGTGTGCCCCTTTAAAGGGGCAATATCATGTAAAATCAACTTTATTGAGTTTTATATCGTGTTATAATGTTATTCTCTCATCTAAAACATGCCCAAAGTCTTACTTTGGCTCATTCATGCATGTTTGAGAAATCCTGTAGTGTCCTGAGGCAACAGGCAGGGGAGCTAAAATGACAGGTTGGGACTAGAACCGCCTTTTGGGACCATCTCCGCCTCTGGGCTGTGCCTCCAAGCCGAACTTGCTCATCACGGAGCACACCTCCCCACCCCACACACCCCGCCCATGACACCTGCAGGCTCTCAGCAGCAACAAAGCAAACGACGGGTGAAACTGAAAGTGAAACTTAAACTGTCTGCTGAGCTCCTAACACTACTTCTCACTCAGTGAAGCTCTTTTCAGATTCAAAATACCTTTGAGGAAATGTATTTTCAGATGCGAAGTAAACTGTATCATAACGCGCATACCACACCCCCACCCAGCGCGCTGAAATGGGTGGGACAGAAGCGGAAGGAGGTTCTTAAAGAGACAGAGGCCAATTTAAGGCATTTAGAAAAGGAGGTGATGAGAAGATAAGTTTATTTTCTATTTAACCATAAAAACAGCATTTTAATAACAACTAAAGGTGACATAGATACTTTATTATGGTATAGTATTTAAATGTATGCCTGAGAAACACATAATATTGCCCCTTTAAACTTTCCTTTAGGATCATAGGAGAATTTTCATAAATATCTAAGCTATAAATGTGCTTTCTGAGCTTGTTGAATTTGCAGAATTACAATGTTTTCATAGCAACCTTAACGTTTACACGGTTGACCTGTGACCCAGATAGGTAGGCTTTGCTATGCGCTTTTGTGATAAATCTCTAACTACGAAATGTTCTATTGTTGCAAAAAAACTAACTATTTGCAGCAGAAGGTGACGGCTTGCCTTGGTGAAGAAGTTGATGCTGTACGTGATGGTGTGCATGGTGACAGGGTGTCCTCTGATGAAGAAGCCTCCAAAGTAGACCCGGGACAAGTTGTGCAGTTTGGCGTAGAGGCAGGCGAGCTGCCCGATGTCGTTGCTGATCATGTGGAGTAAACTCTTGGCCATGTCTTCTTTGGAAAACTCTACAATTCAGAGCTTCGTGAGAATAAATACCATTCTGTACTACTGGTTAGCATGTATATAAATACTACAGAGACAAGTTTGTATCATCTGCAAAGTCATTTTTAAAATTTACATCAGTACTTTTGAACTAAAGCTGAACAAACTGTTACAGTAGTTGCTCAACAGGAGCTGTGAACCAACAACTGGCTTCACTCCAGCAAGTCAGCACAGGCTGCTGGTTTCTCTGGAACAGAAACATTCCCATTTCCCAACTGAGCAAAYGGGCACTGTGTCTTTTTCAACTCTGCTTTCAAAATTCCACTCAGAAGAACAGAAATCTGTGTAATCTATAAACGTACAAAYGTTTAATTGTTTCATTTTTGAAATGATAAGTTTCCTTTTGGGGTTTTGTCATTTGTCATTTCAGCAGGCCAACTAAACAGAAAACACTTTCTGTAGCTCGCTTATCTTCATGTTTGCAAACACGAAGATAAAATTCACGTGTCACCTTTGTCAGCGGTTGCAGACTTCCCAAAACTGCTTGCAATAAGATCTCCAGTCAAGCCCAAACATCCATAAGATCCTCCGTAAATGTCCTTAACGAGCATATCRACACTCGTATGCTGCCCTTTAGAGGCCAACTGCAGCAACTCATCAAACCTCTGCAGAAAGAAACACACAGTTCAACAGGCTTAAAGAAATGACAGCGACCGACGATGAAAATGTTGTAGTTCCTTTAAAGGGGCAATAT
>NW_013952539.1:703042-704132 GCF_001266775.1 Austrofundulus limnaeus
CATTTTAATAACAGCTAAAGGTGACATAGATACTTTATTATGGTATAGTATTTAAATGTATGCCTGAGAAACACATAATATTGCCCCTTTAAGATACCTTTGTTTTGGTAAGCAAAGCGCCAAGACCCCAGAATGTTCCTCCTCCTATCGAGCTTCCTCCTATTCGCTCAAATTTATCTTCTGATTCAACCTAATAGAGATTGAAAATAAAAGGTGACTCATTAAAAAAATACATTTCAAGCACAAGTCACAGAGAGTTCAAGATGTACTTTTCTCCATCAACAATATCTTTAAAAAAAAAAACAGCACCAACTCTGCAAATTATTAACGATAATTACATCCGTGTCCGCTACCTCCGTCAACAACCAACAAAACCCTGATTATTAATCATTACCTTAACGATGGACACCCCGGAGCCGATGTTTACAAGCAGGTAGGGGAAGATGTCTGGATTAGTCGTCTGAAAGCGAAACTCTGAGTCAGCATGCTTGGCGTACACGAACGCCTCGTGTGGTATGTTCTTCAGCACAAAATTGCAGCCCTTGATGAGGCTGGTCATCTCATCCTCCTTGTCCACCCTGCAGCAATACATGAACACAGGGTTAGCTTCAGTTTCAGGTAAATGTTGCACAAAAGTTTAAGTAGAAATCAAGTTTTGCATCTTTCTTTTTATTCATCATACAATACATTCTGCAAATTATTATTAGTATTATTTTTACCAGAGGGCACTGACAGTTTGTTGGAATTAATTATTACCATGCATGTGAACGGACAGAACTATAAGTTACTGACTGTGGTCCTCTGAAATACTTATATATTGTGCAGCTCTCATAATGATTGCATTTCTGTTTTTAAAGGGATCCCTGATTAGTTGTAACATAAAACTTTATTTGATAAACATTTATTTTAACTGTAAAATAAAGACTAAAAATATTGTAGGTTGTTTAGTTTTGTATATTTTAACACAGACGGAGCCATTTTATTTACACACAAAGCATTCCGAGTAAATGATGACGTGGATAGGTCCTCGGTGCGAGGCTGCTAGCGAGCTATATCCACCCTGAAGGTTAATCTTGGACAATATCTGATG
>NW_013952539.1:704767-706486 GCF_001266775.1 Austrofundulus limnaeus
TAAAACTTTTAGTTTAAAAATGATAAAAACTGAACATCCTACAGTATTTTTACAATCTTTATTTTACAGTTAAAGTACATGTTTATCCTATAAAGTCTAATGTTACAACTAATCGGGTATCCCTTTAAATAAAAGCATTTAAATTGTTTTATTACGTATTTTTATGACAGTCAAACTGCTGTTTTTGTTCCGGGTGAGGACACTGTCAGAATCTCATCCTGTCTCATGACTAATAACAAAAAAAACATGTGGTTGTTTAGATTAGTTTCCTTGTTATTATTGATCTGTGACTAAAAATAATCTAAAAACTGAAACTTGTACAACGCTGTACCCAAAATATTTTGTTAGTCAGCAAAGAAGCTGTGAACACTGGGAAAAAATGATAAAAAAAAGGAGCATATCTTCCTGAAAATTAGTCATAAAGTCTGACACGCTCAAAATAAACGAAAACAAACAAAGCTCTGCTTTACAGCAGGAGGCAGGATATTGCTTTTGGTGCCTCTGTTGAAGTGAGGACTGTTGTTTATTGTCATGTCAGCACATTTCCCACGTCAGTGCTGCGCAGCATCAAATACAAAGCAGACGTCCACACTTCGTACTCACTTAAGCCCAAGTTTCTTTTCTATCAGCTCCTTGAACTTGTGCGCTCCTCCACCCGTGGCTTTGATCACTTTGGTTTCAGTGTTGACCAGGTGGTCCTTGATGAAGTCCAAGCACGTTTCAATGTAAGCATTTTCAAACTTGATGAAGTGCAGACGTGCAGTCACCTCTTCCTGGACGGATATTTCGTACAGTTTGTCGCTGGCAGCTTCCTGGGAAGCACCGAGGAGAAAACAGTGAAAACAAACCCCCTGCTGATCACAACACAGCCTCACTTGTTCATGTATTAACATTTGTACCTTCGCGTTGTGGTCGAAGGATCGCACTTTGGCCACTTTGTGCTGTACAGTGGAGTAGTAAGCTAGTTTCGTCAGGGATCCACCTGTTTGAGTAAAAATATCACAGATAAGAAAGAAACCAGTGAAACAGCATAACAAACACATAAGAGACAGCTAACGTCAAGCTGTTGACTGTAGTTGATCCGGATGTGCTTAAGRAAATAATCCTCAAAGCTAACGAGATTTAATGCTCCAGAAAAACCACGCTTCACCTCAGACTGCTGATCATTAAAGATGCCCCGGACAAGCTAAAATTGGCTTTGTCTTGTTCGCGTGCATCTAAAAAGTCGACAGTAGCGTAAACATACAGGTTAGCAACCTTCCTGTTAAAGTTGCTAAATATTTTATAAAAGAGAACTTTAAAGTTTCCGGTTACCTATGTCTATAGCGAACCTCTTTGCGTTTTCCAGGTTGCGGAATATTTCGTCAGGTGGAAGAGTAATGCTTTTATCCATGGCGTGACCACTACTTGTGTTGCTGTCAACTCGACCACATTCCGCCATGGCGAAAGGACGCTGCGTGCGTGACGTACGTACGTCCCTCTCAACAACCAATCAGAATGCACGCACCGTGCGAGGAGCGGGCGTCACTCAAAGCAGAGCTGAGAACCCCACTGTTCTTTTCTAGTTTTTCATTGCTTTGATTCTTTTTTTAATGGCTTTAAACTTTTTTTCATAGCTGAAATTCTAGTATGTCAAAATAACGTTTAAAAAGTACACACACACACACACACACACACACACACACACACACACACACACACACACACACACACACACAC
>NW_013952539.1:709232-710854 GCF_001266775.1 Austrofundulus limnaeus
AATTTTACTTTTAATGCTTAAGTACCAAAAAATAAGATTTTTACTCAAGTAATATTCTTAGAGGAGACTTTATCTTTTACCAAAGTGATTTTATGTTAAGATACTTATATTTCACTCATATCACTAGAGGTACTTTATACAAAACAGATCTTTTCAAGCATTTATAGTATTTCAAATTTTATAGTCCAGTTTTTCTACCATTTTTAATGATTTTGCAACAGTTACAATCATTTTCATTAGGCAGTATTTGCAGCATCTTTTCACACGAGACACAGCTTTGTGATCATTTGTTTCAGATGATGCACTTTTTCTATCATTAACAGTAATCCCCACATCTTTCTCTCTACCCATGGAGAGCTACAGACCTAAAAAGCCAAAATGGGGAATAAAAGCAAAGTAAAAGAGTTCTGTGGGAGCTAAAACAAAAACTCATTACCATTTAGCACAGTGTTTACACATCCTTACATTTTCACATGTGCTTGGATTTGACTGAATGAAAAGTTAATKAGCAGCTGAAGGAAAGTCACCTTTCAATAAAACTTTGTTTCTGTCAATTCAGTCAGATCCTTTGAACAGAACAAAAACGTGTCTCTTTCAAAATGCTGAGCAAAAGGCTTTTACACCTTACTGTGCACTCTTAGGTGGCTTGAATCCATCAAAAGAAAACATAAAAAGACTAGAGGCAAATGATGACCATCAGAGTGGATACGAAGCTGGCAAAAGTTACTGAGTTGGCATCTGAAGGAGAGGGGAAAAAAGAGAGAGAGTTAAAGAAAAAAAAACTCGTCCCCCCTGAAGTGTGCCAACTCCCCCTGGAGAAYAGTCGGGGGGCTGGTGGGGCTGAACTGAACTGTGACTCTGCTTCTCACGACTTTCCCACACTCTGTCCATTGATGCCCCCCCAACTCAACAATGGCCATGTGCCTTGYTAAATGCTAATTCATCCACACACAAGCAGCTCCTGGCTCTTCCCTCTTGGGGGGAAGGTTTGTTGCTCAGACACTCTCTTCAATTAGAGTCAAWGGAGAAGAGAGATAAGCATAAATATTTAGGCTGGAGTGTGACTTCTATCTTCAAATGCATCAACAGGAAAACAAAATGTTAAACTGCAGGTCTTATAGTTTAGAATATTTAGTAATTATTAGCAAAGACATCATAATGAGACAGAAGAGAACAATAGATGTATTTCATACATTTATGGCAGGGTTAATTTTACAGATATTCATGAATAAAGTTAAATATGGTATGATACTTATATTTTACTTAAGTATCACTTTGTGGTACTTCTTACAAAACAGATCTTTTCAAGCACTTATACTATATTAGCATAGTATATATTATTATATTAGTATACATAATTATATTATATACTATTAGTATACTATTAGTATACATATTAGCATTTGTTTATTATATACATTCATTTATTTACTGTACTAGGTATATGTACATTGTTATATATAGTGTTTTTTTGTATTTTCTTTTACTTATCTTTCTTTATTCTATCTCACCCTGTCCTGTTTTGTCCTGTTTTGTCCTGTTTTGTCCTGTTTTGAGCTGCTGTAATGTGCAAATTTCCCCACTGTGGGATCAATAAAGTTTTATCTTATCTTATCTTATCT
>NW_013952539.1:713467-716502 GCF_001266775.1 Austrofundulus limnaeus
CTGCTGCTGCTGCTGCTGCTGCAGGCGAGTCAGGAAGCAGACTGTCATCTCCAGGATGTCTGCTTTCTCCAGCTTGGAGTCGGGCTGCTGTTTGAGGAACTCTTTGCTGCCAGAGGCTGCAGAAACAGAAAAAATCATTAAGAAACTTATATTCCAGCATGGTGCAGATCAGCAAACACAAATAAAATATCAAGGGATTTGCATTTATCTCATATTTACCTTGTTGTTCAGAGTCAGATGYTCCTGACAGCTTGCTGATTCATTGGGTGTCATGATTAGATCTCCTTGCTGCGGCGGTCTCTGCAGACAGAATCTGATCTCTGCTGCCTTCAACCCGTCTATTTATACTCCCTCATCTCCATTGAATGTGTGGGTCTCGGTCTGGATGAAGTTTCCCACAGTTTGAACCAATCAGAGAGCGCCGCAGGATAATGAGGCATGTGCCWTTATCGCTCAGAGGATCATGTGGAGATTTCAGGGCAGCAGGTGGAAGAGGCTCAAAGAGCTCTGTGTCGATGTGGGAAAGCGGTGACCCCGCTGGGGCCGCCTGGGATCAATAACAGGCATGTTCRTCATCAAAACAAGTCAATGAATAACTTCTATAAAGCTTTTGATTTTACTCCCACGATGTGTTTTAGCTATACAGAAAAGAAACCGGCACAGATATTTATCAAATAAAGCAAGTTTAACCATGCAGATAAACCTAATATTTAAATAAATAAAATAGAGTTTGTTTCAAGTCTGAATTATAATACTCGAATATGTGATGAGCTGCATGTAGATGTGGTCCAGATGCTGATGAGTCAGTTGGCACGTGCCGTGGAGTGGCTGTGAGGAGCAGGCTGAGCTGGGGTTCCCACACTGACTGCAGGGCTGCGGTCAATCACCCACAAAAGGGATTTCCCAGACAGATGCTGGCTTTGTGTTGCCACACAAACTACCGCTGGCCATCTGGAGGGAAAGCATCCCATTGGCTGGCTTGAAAAGTTTTTGAACTTTTAAAAAAAAACGGATGTTTTATATTGATAGAAAAATAATTGGGGGTTTCAGAATTGAGTTTTAGCATCGACTCTGATGACTGAGCTTCGTCGCTGAGCAAAAGCTGCACACACTGTATAAAACAATCAGTTTTGTTCAATTTATTGAGTGAAGTCACTGTTTATTTACATAATTTAGCAGAAATNATAATTGCTCACTCAGTGTAATTTAAACTGATTTAGACTTTAGCCATGTTGGATACACAATTACAGAAATTGACATGTATAGTAATTTATATATTATCCCATCATAAAATTTAGGTTTTTACAGCTTTTCATTGATTCACACAATTTTAACTTTTTTATCATGTTCTGTGGCAACGTGAAACTCAGAATTGATGTCTGAGTGTCCAAATGAAGCCCAACAGTTTTACTTTCACATGTGCAGCATCATGATATTTCACCATGATGCTCCACTTGGTACATATTGAAACCTTTATTATAAATTCTTCAGTAAAGGACACAGAGATGGAAAAAGTAAACAAAGAAGAGAAAAAGGAGAAAAGTGGAAAAAAAAGAGGTAGAAAGGGAAACAAGACGATATGAGAGAGATGCATCAAGAAAACACAAGACAACACATTTGAAGTCCACCTCCACACCTGCAACAAGACAGAAAACAATAAAAATATATGCACAATTTTACACTATTTTCATTTTGGGGCGACCTAAATAAACATACGTATTCCCAGCCTCACTTAGTAAAATGTGTAACAATTTAAAATTTAGAGGTAAAGCATCCCGCCCCCTCCACAGACATCTTTGTCTAGCCTGCCTGTTTTGTCCCACAGGGCCTCTGTGAGTGGGTTTTCTCTTGGTTTCCCACACTCTGTCCATTTACTGCTTCCAAGAACAAAAGAAGTGTGTCTGGTTGCACATCACATTAATTATGGAGTCAGTTTACGAGGTTTGTCTCGCTGCCCGTGAATGGAAATTCCTGTCATGCAGACTCGTCATTACCAGGCTTTTGTGAGTGTCTGTGAGGAATGCAGACATCCAAAGGATTAATGAACATTCGAAAGTTATTTCCCACCTCCCATAGATTCAGACGGTTTCTCCACGTTCCAGTTTGGTCTGATGGGGACAATGAAAAGGACTCATGTGCTGTATTTATCATTTCAGCTTAAAAATTAAAAGAAATGCATGCAAATTTCTTATTTTGAGAACTTCTCAGTTTCATTAGGAGAATGTATAAACTGCAGGATGCTCCTAAATATGTTTTTGCAAAATTTAAATGCTCTACTTATAATTGACAGTTGGAGTGTGTGCGATGGAACCAGAAGCTCAGAGCTTAGATTCCAGCAACAGGCAGATCCACACACACTCCGAGGTCACCGCTTTCCCAGATTCACACAGAGATTTGAGTGCGCCCCCACCCGCCACCCCCCACTGCTCCAGTTGTTCCCCTGAGATCTAACCATTATCCTTAAAGGCAATAATTCCATTCAGAGTTTTRCATCCTTTATTGTCTCGCAGGCTTGTTCTGATTGGATGAGACTGTGAGAAACTCCGGGCAAACCAAGACCCACACATTGAAATGGAGATGAGGGAGTATAAATAGGAGGGATGGAGGCAGCAGAGATCAGATTCTCTCTACAGAGACCTCAGCAGCACAGAGATCCAAGCATGGCACCTACAATCACTGCAGCACTCATCAACTCTCAGGAGAACCTGACCCACAAGGTAAACATGAGATTCAGTCAATCCACTTTCATGACAGTTTGTGTTAAATGATTCCAACCTTACTTTAAAACAAGTTAATAATGGTTGTGTTGTTCCTGCAGCTCAGGAAGCCTCTGGTGGAGAAGTTCCGCAGAGAGAGGATCAACAGCAGCATCGAGCAGCTCAAGTCTCTCCTGGGTCCAGAGTTCCTCAAACAGCAGCCAGACTCCAAGCTGGAGAAAGCAGACATCCTGGAGATGACAGTCTGCTTCCTGACTCGCCTGCAGCAGCAGCAGCAGCAGCAGCATCCAGCTGTGGACTCAGCAGCTGTCCATCGGG
>NW_013952539.1:719819-726771 GCF_001266775.1 Austrofundulus limnaeus
GAATATTTGACTCCCTGATTACAATCAGGGAGTCAAATATTCACATGTATAAATATATTATTATTAATAAAACTATAATTAAAGGTGAGCCGGGCTAATTTATGTTTGAATCGAAGTAGCTCTACATGTTACTCTGTACCCCAAAAGTAGCTCTCAGTCTCAAAAAGTTTGAGGGTTTGCCAGGGGTGGAACCCTAATGAAGTTTGGGGTGACTTTGCATGGAAAAGTTTGAGAACCCATGTACAGATTGACAGAACATATGACAGGAAAAAAAAAAACAAAAGAAAAAATGATCAGGGTCTGAAATATTATCTGTGTGGTGCAGTTTATTCACAAGCTTACCTCGGTGTATTTTTTTCTTGTTAAACCCTAATTTAATTATGCATATATATACTGTATATATATATATGGTCTTCCTGTAAAGCAAACAGTTTTGAACAAATCCATATAAGCGTTTGTGGTGATGGTGAAAGTGGACCAGTTTCAACCAGCTACATCCTTTGAAACAAGTTTCCCCTTTAACCTGCGTCCCCTCAGGGCCAAAAGGTCCAGATCTATTGTCCCTCAGCGGCTCTGTGAGGGACTTTATTTTAGTTTCCCACACTCCGTCCTGTCACTGCAGGGACAATAGGAGGCATAATAACCCCCGTTCATCAACAGGGTTACTTCATTAATATGGAGCACGTTTTGCAAACAAATTGTCTTTTTTTTTTTGCTAATCAAACGTAAAAACAGACAAGAATATCGACTGAATAAAGCATAAACATGGCAGATATCTGAGGTTTATATTAGAGAAACAGACAATGATCACAAACACAATTATTTTTATGTTTTGTGTTTATTTTCAAACAGACAAACACAATCAGATCATGGTGATGATTCATCAAACAACTTGTAGTTTTTTTACAAGATACAGTGTACTCAGATACACTGGAATAACTTGGTCTTTATAAAAGACAAACAGCTGACAGTACCTGAAACAGTACTTCCTTTGACATTTATTTCAACACGTGTAAAAATAAAATTTACACCTTTTGAACAACAAAAACAAATCTTCTGACTGACCTTGGAACAGATCAAATAATTCTTTCCAAACTCTAAATWCATTTAGAGATTAACTTGTGTAACTTTTGTCAGATTAAAACTGACAAACATTTTAATAAACATGCAGATCTTTAAACAGATCATCTTTTACAAATCCCATAAAGTGATTCTTTTAAAAAAATGTCCAAAATAAATGAACATTTTGGATCAAAACTGATCRAGGATGAAATAAAACCAACCAGTTTGACTCGCACCTTTCAGAATGAAAGGAGAAACTTGTTGATCTTAGAACAGATCAGTTTGTTGCAATCAAAACAGATTAAACGTCCAATAAAACACTGTTTTTTGTGAAAAACAGAATGTTTTCTGATCACATAGATCAATAATAAAAGTTACCTCAACAAAAGTTGATGTACAGGAAGAAACAATATTTGCCAATGCAAACAAGTGTCATGCAGCATGCATCAATAACTCAAATAATCATTTCCTGGAAACGTATCTTTTGAAAAAGAAAAAAAAACTGTTTCTGTACAAACAAACATCATAAGTTCAGAAAATAAAACGTAGGGGGTAAAAAAGATAAACAGTTCAGTTTCTTCAGACCAATATGATCTTTTCAGTCGGAGTGGAAGTCAGTCCAGTCACCAGGGYCTCCACAGAGTTTTCTCTGGATTCTGGTCTTTGGTGATGCTGGTCTGGACCGCTGGGCTCAGAGGAGAGGAGCCAGCCTCTCTCAGCTTCTGTTCAGAGGACGTCTGCAGCTCGTCGAGGTGCTCCAGCAGCCTCCTCTGCTGCTGGTGCTGCTGCAGCAGCTCCTTCAGGAAGCAGACTGTCATCTCCAGGATGTCTGCTTTCTCCAGCTTGGAGTCTGGCTGCTGTTTGAGGAACTCTGGACCCAGGAGAGACTTGAGCTGCTCGATGCTGCTGTTGATCCTCTCTCTGCGTAGCTTCTCCACCAGAGGCTTCCTGAGCTGCAGAAAACAACAGAACCATTAAAACTCTTGTTCTGCATCGTGGCTCCATCATCAAATARAAAAACTCCCCTAAATTATGAAGATTTTTGCAGAAACGTCATATTTACCTTGTGGTTCAGAGCCAGGTGATCGTGAGAGTTTGTCCACGCTGCAGTGATTGTAGGAGCCATGTTTTGGTCTGTGTGCTGTAGAGGTCTCTGAAGAGAGAATCTGATGCCTGCGGCCGTCTTCCCTCCTATTTATAGTCGCACATCCTCGTGTCAGTGTGTGAGTCCTGCTCCGGTTGAGGTTTCCCACAGTCTGAACCAATCGGAGAGCTCTGTGAGACAATGGGGCATGTGGAGCAGCAACATGCTGCCGTTAATGCCTGGAGGATAATGGTTAGATTTCAGAGGAGCAGGTGGAAGCGACTCAAAGAGCTCTGTGTCGATGTGGGAAAGTGGTGACCCTGAAAGCTGATCTGCTGTTTAGGGCTGAGATCAGATTCTCTGAATTAGGAAGCGTTTATTATCCCAGCACACGTTTCATGTGGAAAACATCTTCTTATGTCTGAATCACTTGGGCTGAACATGGCATGGATTATTTTGTTGTTGGTTTTTATGTTTTGCTTTTGCTTAATAAATATAAATGAACAGAATTAGGATTGATTGTGTACATGTTAAAAAATATAATAAATATAATAACTACAGAGAAATTGCATTTCCTGCAAAATAAATGCTTATTGCTGAAAACTTCAGCTGAAAGCTGCYGAAGTCTTTTGTAGGAAAATGTTAAAGCCAGCTCCGTTAGAAAATTTGAAAGAAGCACAAAATAATAAGAATAATAGTTGAAATAGCAGACAAAAAGCTAAAAATAGCATAAAAACAAGCTTAAACATGACAGACACTAGTTGAAATTTTCACCCAGATAAAAAGATGTAAAAATGTCAAATTAGTAGGAAAAACTATGTTGTTAAATAGCTAAAACAGCCTAAATGTGCTGTAAAACAGCTAAAATGTGGCTATAAAATCTTGAATTAGCATAAAGAGCACAAGTCTGCTGAACTTCGCAGAAAAATGCTGAAATAGCCACCAAAATGTGCATCTTGCCTAAAAAGCTAACTTTAGCTAATAAAAGCTAAATATTAGCAAAATTGCTTCAAATAGCTGAAAAAAGCAGAATTTTACTTTAAGAAGCAGAAAAAGCTCAAATTAGCAGAACGATGGACAAAAAAGTAGAAAATATCAGAATAATATCAGATAGAAGCAGACTTATAGCTGAAATAGCAGGAAAAAAAAGCTAAAATTAGCAAAAACCGTAGCTAAAATTAACACAAGGAAGTTAAAAAGAGCTGAACCAGAACAAAAAGTGTAAGTTGCTGTAAAGATTTAGAAACATTTTGAAGGATTTTAAGGATGTTGAAAACAGCTCCTATCATCTTGAATAGGAAAAATGTGGCCGAAAAAGTAGCTGAAATAGTCACATCCTGAATGTTCTGAAGGAGCTGAACGTTTTGATGTATGAATTGTTAAAATAGAACAAAAATTACGGAAAGACAGATGTGCCAAAAAATGTACGGAAGAAAAAAAATTATCTCAAGGTTGTGAATTTTTGTGAAGAAATTATAAAGTAAAACTGCTAATTTCCCAGAAAGAACTCCTGGAAACAAACATGTTGTTGAGTCTTGGCACGTGTCCACGCTGTCAGCATGTACAGCAGCATAATTACTATCCTTGACACGTGCCTTGTTGTCGCTGTGAGTCCCGTGATGATCTGACTTTCCCACACTGCGATCAGTGAAGCAGGACGTCTGCGACAGGTGCTAGCTCAGGAAACAAACCATTACATCACCAACCATCTGGCGGGAAAACATCCCACTGGCTGCCTTTGAGACTCAAAAGGTTTTAGTGACTGAAACTTGTCCTAAAGGAAAAGCAAATGTCATAAAANAGGTTGCCCTGCTCTGACAACACATAAGACTTTTTCTGATTTAAACTATTAAAAAGTTCAAATTTAAATCCATTTAGTTAACTTTAAAAACTAAAAAAAATGCAATTTAKCAGCAATGAAACAATAAATAAGTCACAATAAATGGTGACTTTACCTGAGTGAGCTTACAAAATTATTAATTAAAAATAGTGTCCTGAGAGGAAACTAATTTCCCAGGTTATACTTTTAAATTATAGGAAAAAACATAAATAATGTATTTTTAATGCAAGCTGAGATTATCTAAAGACCCACTTGGTGTTGGGCGACACACATCTTTAAGAACCAAGTGTTTTTAATTGTTCAGTTTTAAAAAATGTTATTTTTTATGAGCTTGAATTAAAGAACTTTCTCAGAGATTGAGTTCAAACACGTCACATAAAACACTCAGACATTTATTCTCTTTTTGAAATATGCAACAACACACAAAAAACAACTTAAAATCCACTTTGGATGAATAAAAACAAAACTTAACAAAATATGCATACACAGCATACACAAAAAAATAATGAATCTCCTTTCAGAAGAAAGGTTGTTTTTAAAAATTAAAAAAAAAATGATTTAACACTCAGTACCTTGAAACAAGGCAGTGAAATCTAAATGCAGTGCTCACACATTGTTAGGCTTTTCAGTTTTTTTCACAGGAATCTGAGTAGAAAGGGCACCATTTGGCAGTTTGTTCAAGTTAAAGTTCACTAAGATGTTGCCATACAGACAAATAATAATAATAAAAAGGATTGCATAGATAAGAGATGGGGTGTCTCTTTAGTCAACTCCTAGAATCATAAATCCTCCAAATAGCAGCACATGAACACAACATGTCACTTTCCTGTGACTCTAAATGCAACAATCTCACTCTGGCAACTGTGACGACTAAAATAAAATCACAATAGTGGCTAAAAAAAGTTAAACCTTTAAAACAGATTTTCTATAAAACGCCTAAAACGTCCTTTTCAGCATCTCCTGGTGAAAATGCAAACAATGCATTTCTCCAAAATCTGCAGGTTTTTCATCCATGAAGGAGATCGAATCCAGTCTTTGTGCTTTTTTGTTGTTGTTAAAAGCAAAGCGGAGCCACGTCTTCTTCTGCGYCAGGAAACAGACGTAAAATGTCCCGTGAATATTTGGAGTAGCCGGAGTGAGACAGCAGGGCTTTCCTCAAGGTGAGGAAGGACTTCGTCTTCTCCAGGATGTCTGCGACGGGGAAGCCGTTCTGCAGGTGCGCCTCGATGAGAGCCTTCAGCTTCTCCACTCCTGTGCAACATTTCCTCTCCAGCATGTGGAGCTTGCACCTGAGAGAAGCAAAAAAATCACAAGTTTTACTCACATATTCATTCACTCATATAAAAAAACACATTTAATTGTCTCAATCTTGTCTCACCTGAAGAGCTCCTCCTTCATGGTGTCCTGGAAGCTGAGATCTGMGTACAGAGCCATTTCTGAGGATGCTTTCTTCTGGTGGAGAGTTGTGAGGTGGTTCAGATGATGCTCTGTTGTYCTCCTCTGCCTCTCTGCTCCATATTTATGCTGCAGATCCTGCGCTCTCCTCTGCTGCTCGGCCAATCAGGAGCCTCACAGCTCCAGACAATAGACTGGATTTAATGGCTGTCAGGGAGAACAGGTGGGATGCTTTATCTGTGGACCACTCATCAGAAAGGTCAGTGGGAAAGTGTTTGCCACGAGGTGGACACGGGAAAATTAGGTTTCCTTTAGGGATCCTTAAATCTTGACACTGACCTTTAAATGAAACAGATTGAAATTATTATCATTGAAATATAAAAACAGCTTAATATAAAAAAAAACACAACATTAAAAGTGAGGAAACAAGTCTGAGCATCTGCAGCATGAACTGAATAAAATTATCTTTAAGTAGTAAAATCCTCTGAATGTTGCTTTCACTTTTTTTGTGAGTGGAAAATGTTTAAAACTACACAACCCCTAAAAAATACATGACTGGGTAGTATTTCTTCTGTTTTCCCACTGTGAGGCTGAGCTGGAGCCAAAGCAGATGGTTTCTGGGTGAAGTGGCCTCCTGTCCTCCTCTCCCWGCCTGAGAACGGCTCCTCAGCTCTGAAGGAGCAGACGCACGTCTTTTGTGCGAGCGGCTGCAGGCTGCATACACAAGCGTGGGAAGCCGTGTGTCGCTGCGGCTCCCAGCAGCAGAGAAAGAGGAGGGCGTGTGACTGGGGCACAGTCGGCCTTGTGCTTGTGCAGGCAGGCGTTGGGGGTGGGGGGTGGGGGGGGGATTGGAAACCTGAACCTCAGCACAGACAGCAGCTTAACACACAAACAGATGGAGATAAGCAGGTAACCGCTCTCATCATGTTTATTCATTTATGTGTAGAAAAAGACAATTTTTAAAAAATTGTATCTAAGCTCATATGTTTCATCATGTATTCTGTAGCATTTTAAATAATATCAACTCRAACAAACATCCATGCTGGAAGTGTTTTAATAACAATATAAATAATGAAGAGCAACAAAACAAGAAAAAACTAGATTATCTTGACTGAATGCATCTGGTGCAATGCAACAAACATCTGGTGAGATCTGTTCTGTTTTTTTATGTTCATGTTGGGGATGACTCTCAGCTACTACCACAACAAAATTTGGCAAAATATCAGTAAAACTGACTGATTAAATGGCTGTGGTCACTTTAAATAGGATTTTCAAAAATGTATTCATAGAGGTACAGCCAATAGATAGATAGATAGTGTYGTGGGAAGATGGGCAGAAAACACGGCGAAAGGGTGTTAAAAAGACAAAATGGTCTTGCGGATATGTTTATAAAGTCATTTATTTATGGGCAGACATGGAACAGAWAACAATCACGAAGTCTGTTGGATGTGGCCCGCCCGTCATTGGCTGCCATGGAATGTTATACTGTCAGCTAACATCATGTGATGATGAACAACCAATCATAACCTGCCTCATCCTGATACACGAAAATAGGTCAACTCGATGATGAC
>NW_013952539.1:726971-734714 GCF_001266775.1 Austrofundulus limnaeus
GCTTTCTCCAGCTTGGAGTCTGGCTGCTGTTTGAGGAACTCTGGACCCAGGAGAGACTTGAGCTGCTCGATGCTGCTGTTGATCCTCTCTCTGCGTAGCTTCTCCACCAGAGGCTTCCTGAGCTGCAGAAAACAACAGAACCATTAAAACTCTTGTTCTGCATCGTGGCTCCATCATCAAATARAAAAACTCCCCTAAATTATGAAGATTTTTGCAGAAACGTCATATTTACCTTGTGGTTCAGAGCCAGGTGATCGTGAGAGTTTGTCCACGCTGCAGTGATTGTAGGAGCCATGTTTTGGTCTGTGTGCTGTAGAGGTCTCTGAAGAGAGAATCTGATGCCTGCGGCCGTCTTCCCTCCTATTTATAGTCGCACATCCTCGTGTCAGTGTGTGAGTCCTGCTCCGGTTGAGGTTTCCCACAGTCTGAACCAATCGGAGAGCTCTGTGAGACAATGGGGCATGTGGAGCAGCAACATGCTGCCGTTAATGCCTGGAGGATAATGGTTAGATTTCAGAGGAGCAGGTGGAAGCGACTCAAAGAGCTCTGTGTCGATGTGGGAAAGTGGTGACCCTGAAAGCTGATCTGCTGTTTAGGGCTGAGATCAGATTCTCTGAATTAGGAAGCGTTTATTATCCCAGCACACGTTTCATGTGGAAAACATCTTCTTATGTCTGAATCACTTGGGCTGAACATGGCATGGATTATTTTGTTGTTGGTTTTTATGTTTTGCTTTTGCTTAATAAATATAAATGAACAGAATTAGGATTGATTGTGTACATGTTAAAAAATATAATAAATATAATAACTACAGAGAAATTGCATTTCCTGCAAAATAAATGCTTATTGCTGAAAACTTCAGCTGAAAGCTGCYGAAGTCTTTTGTAGGAAAATGTTAAAGCCAGCTCCGTTAGAAAATTTGAAAGAAGCACAAAATAATAAGAATAATAGTTGAAATAGCAGACAAAAAGCTAAAAATAGCATAAAAACAAGCTTAAACATGACAGACACTAGTTGAAATTTTCACCCAGATAAAAAGATGTAAAAATGTCAAATTAGTAGGAAAAACTATGTTGTTAAATAGCTAAAACAGCCTAAATGTGCTGTAAAACAGCTAAAATGTGGCTATAAAATCTTGAATTAGCATAAAGAGCACAAGTCTGCTGAACTTCGCAGAAAAATGCTGAAATAGCCACCAAAATGTGCATCTTGCCTAAAAAGCTAACTTTAGCTAATAAAAGCTAAATATTAGCAAAATTGCTTCAAATAGCTGAAAAAAGCAGAATTTTACTTTAAGAAGCAGAAAAAGCTCAAATTAGCAGAACGATGGACAAAAAAGTAGAAAATATCAGAATAATATCAGATAGAAGCAGACTTATAGCTGAAATAGCAGGAAAAAAAAGCTAAAATTAGCAAAAACCGTAGCTAAAATTAACACAAGGAAGTTAAAAAGAGCTGAACCAGAACAAAAAGTGTAAGTTGCTGTAAAGATTTAGAAACATTTTGAAGGATTTTAAGGATGTTGAAAACAGCTCCTATCATCTTGAATAGGAAAAATGTGGCCGAAAAAGTAGCTGAAATAGTCACATCCTGAATGTTCTGAAGGAGCTGAACGTTTTGATGTATGAATTGTTAAAATAGAACAAAAATTACGGAAAGACAGATGTGCCAAAAAATGTACGGAAGAAAAAAAATTATCTCAAGGTTGTGAATTTTTGTGAAGAAATTATAAAGTAAAACTGCTAATTTCCCAGAAAGAACTCCTGGAAACAAACATGTTGTTGAGTCTTGGCACGTGTCCACGCTGTCAGCATGTACAGCAGCATAATTACTATCCTTGACACGTGCCTTGTTGTCGCTGTGAGTCCCGTGATGATCTGACTTTCCCACACTGCGATCAGTGAAGCAGGACGTCTGCGACAGGTGCTAGCTCAGGAAACAAACCATTACATCACCAACCATCTGGCGGGAAAACATCCCACTGGCTGCCTTTGAGACTCAAAAGGTTTTAGTGACTGAAACTTGTCCTAAAGGAAAAGCAAATGTCATAAAATAAATAAAATTACAATAAAATTGTAATAAAATCCAAAGAAATGACACCTCAGAAAGTTTATTTCTTGTGAAAATAGTCATTTCTTACAATGCGCTAAACAAAGAAGTGAAAACATTAAAAACAAGTTTAGTTTTTTATGAGTTAAAACAAGTGAAATTTTTTTTGAAGACAATTTGTTTTCTGARTTAAAACAAGTGAAAGTTTTGAAGACAAGTTGCGTTTTCAGAGACGGGCTCCTGTTTAATCTCCGTCCCCTCGGGGCAAAGGTCTGGATCTATTTATTATCCCTCAGCGGCTGTGAGTGAGTCTTTTCTGGTTTCCCACACTTCGTCCTTTCACCGGGGAACAATAGAAGTGTGCCTCATTATGCAAAACAGAACGCAATCATGACCTCTGAAAGGAGGGTTATGGTTAAACTGAGTTTTTCACTTTCAAACATCTGAAAAACAATGATAAAAAGAGCTCATATACTCATTTTTTGTTTTAATAWATCTGAATTTATCCTAGTTTCTAAAAGAACATTATGTGTCTGTGTTGCTTTTTGACACAGAGCAGATATTTGAAGATAAAACAATTATGTTGTTTTGTTTTTATTGTCTCAAATTGTTTTATTTTGCTATATTTTGCTTTTGTTTTTGTTGGTTAGCTTGGACTGTTGATGCTGAATCTGATTAATTAACATTATAACATGGGCCTAAATCCAAATAATGAATTGTTTTTTAAAAATATTTGTGTTTCTTTTGTATTTTACCGCTGAAAAAAAGTTTAATTTCATGTTTTTAAAGGAAAACTTCTTTTTTCCACATTYTTTTCTTAATAGATTTTAACTATAACAACAAATATTTCAAAATAAAGCAGTGCAGAGTTTTAAAGCACCAAAATAATGGGTGCAAAAATCTAAAATCACATACTAAAATGCATTATTCAGACTTTTCTGTGTTTTTTTAAGATGATGAAAATAAAACCAAACTGAAACCTGACAGATCACCTCAGTTCTGTCCATCTTCTCTGTTTAGCTGCGTCTCTTCAGGTCAAAGGTCGGATCTTTTGTCCCTCTGCGGCTCTGAGAGTGACTTCCCTCCCATTTCCCACACTCTGTCCTTTCACTGGAGGAACAATAGAAGTGTGCCACATTATTCATCACACCAGTGTGTCATATACACACACACACACACACGTGCATGCACACACATAAACACACACTTTAACATGAATGAATAAATATAATTCATGGTGGTTAAATGTTGCTTTTTAATAAATCAGAAGTCTGATTGAAAAATACAGACACCATCCTTGCTGATGCAACTGCTTTAAGTTTTTTATACATAAAATCATAAAAAAGAGGATCATTACAATAGAACTGTATGACACCCCTATGTAGAACCTCATTTGGTCAGACTACTTTTACATATAAAAGCACAACATTATGGAACTTATTGCCTCTGCAAATGAAAGCTACGTTTGAATTAAAAAAATTCATCCACATGACTAAACCTTGGCTAAAGGAAAACCAAAGATGTGATCCTTTTAGTATTTATATTTAATGATGCGAACCGCCTGTGTAGGAATGTATGTGTTGGTGAGTTAGWGTTGCAGTGATCATTTTTACCGTGGGTTGGCTAATGTGGGAGGATGGAGAGGTACCTGAGGATGTGTATGGTCTATTTTAGAGGTTCTAATGTTATTCAAACTGTTTGTTTTAGAATTCTAACTTTTATGTATTTTAATGTTTTGTATGATTTTATTGTTAATTTTTATTGCATGAATTTATAAGCTGTATTGGTTGATTTTATGAATTTCTTGGCAGATATGCTTATGTATTTTTAGTGTAGATGCATAAACTGTATGTACTTTATTTGTGTAGAAATGCTCAACCAGGGACTGGAGTTGCAAATTAGCTGTAGCTACTGTATATAGTCTTTGTGCAACGCATTAGTTACAGACTTGATCTGTTCTATATTTTTGTATGCATTGTCCCTGTTAAAGAAAGAAAGAAAGAAAATAAACATCCATCCATCCTGCATCTTGTCCCYGCCTCACAGCCACACTTCATTTAAGGCTCAGTTTATAGCAGCAGCTCTCTATCCTCAGGGGTCACTATATCCTGCATGTTTCTGCTTCAATATATTTGAATGAATGTGTGACTAACAGGCTTGTGCAAAACTTGAATAAGTAATGAAATTATTGATTCAGGTGTGTGTTAAACATGCAGGTTTGACACCCTCAAGGACCATTAATTTAGAGTTAGTGAGTGAGTTGGTTTTTAATCTTTGGGACGATACAGGAGTTTTGTTGGCAACCTATTTCATTAACAATGATGCAAAATGAAAAACAATATTTTCAGCTGGTAGTTTTAGTTTAATATAAAGGCACATAAGGAAAAAAACATATTAAGGCATCAGGGTGCTGATACATCACAACARCTTATACATTTCAACAAGACACAGTGTACTCACATTAACAGAACATCTTTTTAAAAGAGACTCATTTAAAGCATATACAGACACTTCATTGCTCTTTAACAATGATTTAAAATAGAGCAAATGTTTAATATAAACAAGAAAAATTAAAACAGATCTTAGAACAGATCACATTACAGCAATGGCTTCAAATGAATCATTACATGTAAATTTATCACTAAAAACAGTGACATGAAATATAATTTCCTATCATAAAAAATAATATGCATCAACATGATTATTATCAAGAACATGTGGAACATAATGTTTGCAGCATTTTTTAAATGAACTGCAAATATTGCAGAAGCAATCAGATTCTGTTCCTGCAACACGCAGGATAAAAGGTTTTTCTTAAGAAAAGACTTGTCATTTCCATAGGAAATATATTGTAAAAACAAAAAAATTATACCTGTACAGAATAACAAGTTCCTGTAATTCACTTCATCATAACCTGACCAACATGGTCTCATCAGTTTGGTTTCCTTCCAGTCCTTCAGTTCCTACCACGGCCTCCAGAGGGCGCTGCAGACCGGACTCTGCTCTTTCCTGATGCTGCTCTGGCCTGTGGAGCTCAGAGGAGAGGAGGCTGTTTAGTCGGAGCTCCAAGGAGCAGCTGGGAGGGTGGGAGGTGACCCTGGTGGCAGGGCTTCACTCAGCAACACACCCATCAATCAAGCATCTGTGTGGTGGGACATTTATGATGTAATCAATCTGAAACTGTTTTGTGACTGCGTGCTCTTAAAAAGCCAAAAACCTCGTCGGTAATTAGCCTGGGGTCCAGATCAAGGGGTTCAGTTTTTCAGCAGGTGCCTCACTGTGACCAATGAGGTGATCTGTGATGAGCCACAGAGCTGTGACAGTGTTTCACTTACMCTGAGACTAAATAAAGAGAAGTTTTAAAGCTCTTGTAATGCAGAATCAAATAAACACAAGTTCAAATTTTCAATATAAATAAAATAACGGACTAAATATTAAATAATGGACCATAATTTCATTTGCATTGATTAGTTTTAATGTTGAATGATTTATTTTTGATGTTTCTTTTCACTATTTGCACCTCAGATCAAAGGAACTGTGAAATTTTACACAACTAGATGCAGATTGTGATTTTTTTAGGAATCTTAAACTTGAACATTCTACAATAAAATCAGACTAATCTGATGAGTTTATCATAGAAGTTAAGCAAAATAATTGTATTTCAACTGCATGATATTTACCAATTCAGTCCSTGCTTTAACATAAACTGTTAATTTTTAGAAAAAATATATGAAAATGATGAAGAATTTGATGTTTAAATGTAGTGAAAGTGATGAAACTACAACAACAACTGTATGTTTACTTCACGTTAACGTTGTGAGGATCTGAGGAAGAGAACCAAACGTTTCATCTGGTAGTGTTTGTTTATTCAAAAAGGCACAGTGAGCTACAGAAACCATTAAAGCTTCATGGTGATACATCAACAAACTGTAAACTTGTACAAAACACTTTGTGCTCAGAAAACACAAGAAAACAGCTCTTTATAAAAGAGAAACTCCTTTAATGGAGCAAAACTGCAGATTTAATGAAAAAAAAAAGAAAAAACCCTGATCTTAAAATAGATCAAATCATTATCAGAAAAAGGACTTTTATAAAAAAAAAAATCACATTATCACAATTAAACTGTGACAAGACTGATCTTAGAACTGATCGTAAAATGAGGTAGATTTGAAGAGATGGTTATAAAACTGATTGTATTACATTCATATGTCAGTAATTCTGTTTAACTGTCAGTGAAGTAAAGTAGAATCATACATACATTATACATAATATAAACTTTTAATATAAAGTATTAATGTTTGGATCTTATAAAGGATCATTTTAACTAAAGATTAAACAGAGACAGAGGCCAATATGGTCAATAAAAGTACAAATGATATTATTAAAACAACTATTACTAGTTTTAAGAATAAATATCTCTGTATAGTTTTCAATACATGAACTATAGTTAAAGTAAAATAATAACTGCTGGTGCAATAAGCTCACGCAACATGCATGAAAGAAATAGTTGCTGCCATTTCTGCAAGAAATGGAAAATGGAGGCTACAGATAAATTATGATCATAAAAACTTCTGCTCCAACAGAAAAACATTTTCTTAACATTATTAAGAATTCAGTCCAGAAATCCCTGACCAACATGGTCTCATCAGTTTGGTTTCCTTCCAGTCCTTCAGTTCCTACCACGGCCTCCAGAGGGCGCTGCAGACCGGACTCTGCTCTTTCCTGATGCTGCTCTGGCCTGTGGAGCTCAGAGGACAGAAGTCAGCCTCTCTCAGCTTCTTCTCAGACTNATTAACTTGTTTTAAAGTCTGATGCTAGTTTCATCTACAATCTCTCATAGATGATAACTGAACTGTCATGGATCAATATTTACCTTGTGGTTCAGAGTCAGAAGCCCCTGAGTGTGGATTTCTGTGACTTTCGGAGTCATGTTTGGATCTGCGTCACATAGAGGTCTCTGTAGACAGAATCTGATCCTTGCTGGGGACTTCCCTCCTATTTATACTTGTAGATCTCCATTTGAATGTGTGGGTCTTGTTCTGGATGGAGTTTCTCACAGTCTTCTTGACCAATCAGATCACAACACAGAGAATGGGAGTCTGGCCTGCCACATGCTCACTGCTCATATTAGCAGGGATAATAGTTTGGTCTCAGGGGAACATGTGGTGGAGGTCGGGGGTGGKGGGGTGTTGAGGACACTTGTAGAGCTCTGTATGGACCTGGGAAGTTTGGGAAGTCATGTCTGGACATGTTCACTGCATAGCTCCATAAATACATTTATTTTTCTGTGTTTATTTGAAGAAAAGTGTCAGGATGGAGGTTTTCATTCAGAATTCTGTGGTTGCAGTTTGTCTTTTATTCTTGGTACACGGGTTCCACAGTTTGGTTCCACAGTTTAGTTCCACGGTATGTCTGGTTCCACAGTTTGGTTCCACAGTATGTTTGGTTCCAGAGAATGTTTGGTTCCAGAGTATGTCTGGTTCCACAAATGTCTGGCTCCAAAGTTTGGTTCCTCAGTATATCTGGTTTCACAGTTTGGTTCCTCAGTATGTTTGGTTCCACAGCATGTTTGGTTCCACAGTATGTCTGGTTCCACAGTATCTTTGGTTCCACAGTATGTCTGGTTCCACAGTATCTTTGGTTCCACAGTATGTCTGGTTCCACAGTATCTTTGGTTCCACAGTATGTCTGGTT
>NW_013952539.1:734724-736959 GCF_001266775.1 Austrofundulus limnaeus
TCAATGTTTGATTCCACAGTATGTTTGGTTCCACAGTATGTTTGGTTCCACAGTTTGGTTCCACAGTATGTCTGGTTCCACTCAATGTTTGATTCCACAGTATGTTTGGTTCCACAGTATGTTTGGTTCCACAGTTTGGTTCCACAGTATGTCTGGTTCCACTCAATGTTTGATTCCACAGTATGTTTGGTTCCACAGTATGTTTGGTTCCACAGTTTGGTTCCACAGTATGTCTGGTTCCACTCAATGTTTGATTCCACAGTATGTTTGGTTCCACAGTATGTTTGGTTCCACAGTTTGGTTCCACAGTATGTCTGGTTCCACTCAATGTTTGATTCCACAGTATGTTTGGTTCCACAGTATGTTTGGTTCCACAGTTTGGTTCCACAGTATGTCTGGTTCCACTCAATGTTTGATTCCACAGTATGTTTGGTTCCACAGTATGTTTGGTTCCACAGTTTGGTTCCACAGTATGTCTGGTTCCACTCAATGTTTGATTCCACAGTATGTTTGATTCCACAGTATGTCTGGTTCCACAGTTTGGTTCCACAATTTGTCTGGTTTCACAGTATGTTTGATTCCACTGTTTGGTTCCACAGTTTGGTTCCACACTATGTCTGGTTCCACAGTATGTTTGGTTCCACAATATGTCTGGTTCCACAGTATGTCTGCTTCCAAAGTATGTCTGGTTCCACAGTTTGGTTCCACAGTATGTCTGATTCCATAGTTTGGTTCCACAGTATGTCTGGTTCCACAGTTTCTTTGGTTCCACAGTATGTTTGGTTCCACAGTATGTCTGGTTCCACAGTTTGGTTCCACAGTATGTCTGATTCCATAGTTTGGTTCCACAGTATGTCTGGTTCCACAGTTTCTCTGGTTCCACAGTATGTTTGGTTCCACAGTATGTCTGGTTCCACAGTTTGGTTCCACAGTATGTCTGGTTCCACAGTTTGGTTCCACAGTATGTTTGGTTCCACAGTATGTCTGATTCCATAGTTTGGTTCCACATTATGTCTGGTTCCACAGTATCTTTGGTTCCACAGTATGTCTGGTTCCACAGTATGTTTGGTTCCACAGTATGTTTGGTTCCACAGTATGTTTACCTGTAAAGTGAGACAAAAGCAGCAGCAGGTGTGCTCATCAATAGGACTTGTGTTCTCTGTGGGCAGAAAGTTGTTCCATGGTTCCCACACTCAGTGAATGATGCCACAAAAGGACTCTGAAAGGAGCTTCTTGGACAGATGCGGGACGTGCGCTCCAACAGAGACCGTGTCCAATGTCAACAAACCATCTGGAGGGAAACCTCCTGATTGGCTGCATCACACCGTTGATTTCAAGTTGTTGAAATGTTGTTTTTGCCTTTCCTTGTCACTTGATTCCACCACAGTTCCTCTTCAGAACACAGGTCTGCTTCTATTGTCCCCACAGGGTCTCTGTGAGGGAGTTTCCTTTGCTTTCCCACACTCAACAATAGGAGTGTGTCTCTGTGCMCATCACTTCTCCTGAAAGGAGTCAAGGAATTTCTCTCTTTAGAAAAAAAAAAGTGGCAGATGTATTTAGATCTAATTCACTACGTTAAACAGAGGAAGACTTCCACAGATATCCAAACAACTCCATCTAAATCAGCTTAAAATGACAAATAAGGATMATTTTCTCTCTTTTTATTTTATATAATGTTTTAAATTCCGTATCAAGAGCATCTGACTTTAATCATGTGAGGCAGCTGGGTGGGAGGCCGGGAGGGCTCGGGGGTTGTGTGGTGGGATGGATGCAGCTGCTTTTCGACACGTGCCAAATCCCCTCTGAGAAAAAAAAWGGGCTGCTGGTGGGGTTCAGGGCTGTAATTATGCTAAAACTCTGCTCTCAAGACTTTTCTCACACTTTGTTCATTAATTGACAGAAAGACGAGCGCTTCAACCGCAGGCACACTTTGTTTTTAGGGCAACTCTTTTTTTTTTTTTTTTTGCACCTGACAGGGTTTTAATTCAAAATGGGAATGAAAAAGTTTGGTTTATCAGCAAACTAAGAGAGAATAATTTATATTATTACCATATGTTCTGCAAAAATCTGAAGTCAGGATGTAATATCTGATTACGCTTCAACACCTGTGGGATACTAATGTTGAATAATTCTGTCTTAGTCTGTTTTAATGAAAGCATTAAAATGAGTCACCAATGTGGCACGTTACATTTTTGTCTGATTTGCCAAAGTTTTAATTGTATTAAATAATAATTT
>NW_013952539.1:737084-738135 GCF_001266775.1 Austrofundulus limnaeus
GCTGAATAGGTTCAGATTATTATTAAATGCTGTGCGGGCAAAGGAAATTTGCGCTGCTGATATTTATATTGTTTTTACTTGTAGCAAATGTATGATTTTGTTTAAGGTTAAACTCACACTTAAGTCATGTTTTATTGTCTTATGTAGGTTTACTGAACTGATAAAAAGGAACGAGTAAAGTTTGATTAAAAGTGAAGACTAAACAGAGGAGCTATTATGGATCAGATTTATATAAGTTAATTAGCAAAACAATAAAAAATACACAAACTGAAAGGACACATATCACATTTTTTTTTAATTTTATTTCAAATGAATTGAAGCAAAACAATAAATCCTCCCACAGGAGTTCCAGATATGTGATGACGCATCACAAACAAAACTTGGAAGTATTTCCAAAACACTTCACTCAAAAAGAGTGGAGGACCAAACGTCTTTATGAAAGACRAATTAAGAAAAATGACCCGACATCAGGTCTTTATTACTCTGATCATCATGAACTGATGCAGGCAGGTTCACAACACGTAAAGTTAAAAACATTTTCTTTAGACAAAAAGAAGCAAAATACAGTTTCTGAATMAGAAGGTGACAATTTATCAGTATGATAAAAACACATAAACTGAGTCAGTTTAAAAATAATATTCGACCAAAGAACAAGTCTTACACAGAAACATCTAAAAGTTTCAACATTAAGTTTCATTTAAGTTTTTCCATGGGAATAATTTTTCATACAAAACTGTTTTAATCCAGTGAAACAACTTTCTGTAAATAACAGAAACACATTTTAAATCTAAAAAAAATACTATTAATATCAACCAATGTGGTCTTTATGGTCTGTTTCCTTCACATGAAAAATATTCTTGTTTTCATTTCCTCAGGAAATACTATGATGTGAAATATTCACATAATACAATCAAAGATCGTTCAGTCCAGTAAAGTAAAGACAGACCAACATGGTTTCATCAGTTTGGTTTCCTTCCAGTCCTTCAGTTCCTACCACGGCCTCCAGAGGGCGCTGCAGACCGGACTCTGCTCTTTCCTGATGCTGCTCTGG
>NW_013952539.1:738964-741712 GCF_001266775.1 Austrofundulus limnaeus
GTCGTTGGAGGGGGCCGAAGAGCTCCACAGGATTCTTTTGAAAATAGTGGCTTTTTCTATAACCAACCGTTTTTTATTTTACATTCATCCAGTTTCAGCAAACGTGTGAAAAAACAGTTTGACGTTAAAATTTAAAGTAACTTTAGAACCTTAATCTAAATGTAGCGCTTTCTATGAGCATTTTTAAAAACTCTCTTGTAAATTTTGAGTTTTTAAACACATTTTGTTTTATTGCATTTTTCTATCGTTATCTAAGAGCAAAAGCACACAACAAAAACAAGTTTTAAAATCATACATCCAACCAAAACATTTTTTCTGTCTTGGTTTGAGACTCGTTTAACAAGAACTAAATGTATGAATAATTTTATTAACCGAACGTGTTAGATTATTTATCTTGTTAGGCTGGAAATTAGACCCCCAAAAAAGTGAAATAATCTGCCAATAAGGCAACTGCACTTGATAAGGTTTTGGAAATTAGAAAAAAACTGAGTGAAATTAAGTGATTTCAAGAATCTTACATTGTCTTGCCTTGGCAGATTATTTCACTTAATTTGAGTCAAACTTCCAGACTAACAAGATTAATAATCTTACATTCTGTTTTAGTTTAATAAATCAGTCTCAAAACAAGATCAAAAAGATCTTTTGACTGGATATAAGATTTAAAAGCTTGGTTAGGCGGACATTTGTTGCAGTGCAGACTGATACCTTGTTTGCAGTGTTGATCAAARAGTTCCCTCTGTTCCCACTTTCAATTAAAATAATAATAATAATAATAAAAAACCTCTGGACGTATGAGGGAGTCACGATGACAGGAGGGAAATATATATTTTGATTTTCTCCATGTGATCAAACCTGAACTGATGATGCTGTCTTTGAATCTGACGCTACAAGTTAACTGAAGTTGCAAACCCGAGCGTGGGACCAGCAGCTGTTAGTCGACACGTGCCAAATCCCTTTGGAGACCAGTCGATTGGTGCRTGTGTGAGAATTTGCTGAAATGTTAACATTAGGGAGCCTGAATCTTAAAGCGTCTCATGACGGACAGCTAACTTTTGATACAATATTAAAGTTCTGTGATTAGAAGTAGTAAAAAGTGGAATTTAAAGCCTCTGAGTTTGAACACCAGGCTCCCCGTGARGACCGTGTCTCCTCAGGTCAAAGGTCGGCCTTTATTGTCCCACAGCGACTTTGAGAGCGAGTTCCCTCTGGTTTCCCACACTCCCGCCTTTCTTTGGCGTGTGCCTCATTATTCATCCCATCAGACACGCTGTCATCTCTTTAGAAAGAGGAAACTGTTCCTTTTAACCAACAACAACTGCAGCCAGATTTATAAAAACAAGAATTTGCAACACTTTATTGAAAGAATTAGAACCTAAATGAAAAAAATGTTTTTGCCATGTTGGTTTTTAAAACAAACCAAATCAGTTTCTATACATTTTTTATAAACATCTTTATGGTTTCAGGCTCAAACATTCATTGTGTTTTTATCTTMCCATGTTTCAACCGATGTGTTTTTATCCTGATACATATTTTTAATAACGGGGAAAGTTTTTGCCCTGCAGATGTAGCAGGTGTCTCCTTTATTTAGTGAYGTGTGTGAGCAGAAAGTTGCTCTCGGGTTCCCACACTCAGTTTTTGTGGTCAGCGCGCCACAAAAGGACTTTGAAAAGAGCTTTTGTGACGGGTCTTTGACCGAGGCAGAGGCTGACGCCAAACAACCATCTGGAGGGAAACGTCAGGATTGGCTGCCTCAAAATGCTTGATAAAAGCTTGAAACGTGTCACCTGAACAGTCACGATGTTTTCTTCTTGTGGACGTCAAACCTACAGGTTAGTTTGACACAGCATCATGAAGAGCGCGAGAGAACAGGGAGTGTGCCAAATCCCTGGAGATTTAGCTGCTGTCAGAGGTCAAGGGTGCTAATTTCTCTCAGGCACAAATCCATTTTCAAGGTGTTTTTACACAAATTCACCAAATGATGTGTGGAAGAAAAAGGTCTTTGCAAAGCAGGAACCATCTATAAATACAATGTAATATTAAAAAAACAAAGACAAATTATTTCTTTATCTTCCAGATTATTTAAAGTTAAAATCCTGATAAACAATCTGCTACACCTAAGTAGTTTAGCTTAACTAATTCTTGCTTTTATTTTATGATAGATGCTGAGAAATTGAAGTTAATTTAATAACTTTGTTATGCAACAAAACACTTGACATGTTCACATTTTACAATTTAGTGTTTTCACTTCCTTATAGGTGTTTATTTTGACTAATAATTCTTAAGTAATGCTCAAACTTAACAACAGGAAAGGACTTTTCTGATTTTCTGGTGTCCCGAGTTGTAAAGTAATGAAGTACAAATTCTGTCACTGTACTTAAATAGAATTTTTGGGTATCTGTAATTTACTTGAATAATTATTTTTCAGCCTACTTTTTACTTGTACTTCTTACATTTTAACACAGTTATCTGTACTTTCTACCCCTTACATTAAAAAAAGGCAAGAAGTAGAAAGTCGTTACTTTTATTTCATTTTTGCTTGTTTTCATTCCAGCTGAATATATTACGTAAGTTCACACGAGAGGATGTAAAAAACAGCAGGTTGGCGTTCCTGGATTGCGACGTCTCGGTTTCGGATGGAGGACGGTTGGAAACTGGCGTGTATCGTAAGCCCACCCACACAGACCAATATTTGCGTTTTGACTCCCACCACCCACTGGAACACAAGTTAGGAGTGATCAGGACTCTGTA
>NW_013952539.1:744169-748515 GCF_001266775.1 Austrofundulus limnaeus
TGAGACAATGAATTTTGGTTTTTCATTTTTTCCCCCCAGTAAGAGGTTTTTATTTAATAGAATTTTTGGACAAAAAAAATCACAATATATCGGGGTATATCGTATCGTGACCCCTCTGTCATGATATGTATCGTATCACGAAAATTCTTGCCAATACACAGCCCTATTTTGTAGCTCACACACATTTTAGTAAAACAGCTTTAGTAGAATAAATCTGAATAAAAGAGTTTCATGTGTCTCGGGGGAACAAGCAGAGACTTCAGGTAAATAAAAACAGAGTTTTATGAAAGCTGTGATCCTGCAGCCTGTCTGCCATCTGATGAAGTCACACAAACAGGATGAAAGAACAAATGTTGCACTTGTTGGAGTCCAGTTGGAGCAGGTGTTGGACCAGATGTTGCAGGCCTGTTCTTGTTCTGTGGTGTTTAGTTGAAAAAGTTTCCCCCAAGTCACTCAGTGAATTCCAAAACAGACTTTGAAAAGAGGTTWTTATTTTTGCGACAGCTGCTGCTGGGTGTCAGAGTCTGACGTCACCGACCATCTGGAGGGAAGCGTCATGATTGRCCGACTCAAAGATTTGTCAATAAATCAAAGTACGACCATAAATCACAGCCTCCTGTCTTAGTTTTTAGTTTCAGAAGTTTAAAATTTTCCATRAACTTTCTTTATTTTTGCTTTATTCAGATGATTCAAACTGAATGTGATCAGTTGAGGAAGACATTGGAACAGAAGCTCGATGAGGTCAGAACCATTTAACTGTCAACTGATTGAGTTTTAATAATATATCTAATTAATTTTGATTATTTTCACGATATTCTTTAATATTAAACATTTTCTTTGTGCTCACTTTACTCCAAGCACATGCGATGATGACCATTACTTTAAGCTTCTATTTTTTTTATTTTTTTGCATTTTTATCCACTGCAGGATTTCCTTCAAGAATACAGAAAAAGCAGGTAATGTTGAAGAATTGTAGATAAAAGAAAAAGTTGTCTTTTGAAAAATATAATACTTTTACCGTTTTACTTTAAGACTAAATACAATTGAAAATATAACTAGAACTATAAATTTTGTAATTTGTCAACATAATTACTCATAATCAGAGGTATAATGATTATTATACCTACTATAATTTCCCCTTGGGATAAATAAAATATTGTTCATTCATTTATGAAGTACAAACAATTTTAGGGAGAAAAATGACAAAAATGCAGCTGGTTTTTCTTTTTCTTTATTATTATTCAAAGCACATTCCGACAAAAGTAAAAGAACTCCCGTAGAGTCACACAAATATGACAAAACATCACAACGTCTCCGAGAAATCCAGCGGGGACAGTCGTCTTCACAGAAGAACCAACATTTCTAACATTGATCGTCTAATCTGTTTTACATAGAAAACAGTTTAAATCATGCATAAATTATGCAAAAAGATAAACCAGATCTTAAAACAGATCGTGCTCATTTCATCACTACCTGATGTAAGTGTGAAGTATAATCAATACAATTTTAAAGAAATTTAAAGAATAAACTTTTCTTTTTTAAACAAAAGGAATAAAAAAGTGTGTTTGACAGGTCAAAAATTTCAAAACTTCAATCATTTTCAACATTTCTTTAAGAAATTAACTTTTTTAAACAAAAGTTATACAACCATCAGATAGAAGACATGACATAAAAGATAAGAAATAATATTAAACCTGATCTTACAACAGATCATATTAAAAAATCAAGTTAATCAAATTCAGTAAATTTTCTTATAAAGAAAATGTTTCTGTCTGCATAGCAAACATATCACTTATAAAATATCCCCTCTAAGAATAAAGGAAAATCCACTCTGATAAGAGATAAATGCTAAATAATGCATTAAAATAACTTTTCTTTTTCCTAAACATTAAAACTTTTTTTCTGTTTGTTTTTTTCCACTTCAGTAGAAAACAGAGCTGAATATCTGAATATTAGTATCTTAGCTTCTCCATCATCAGTGGCTTTTTTTAATAGGAGAAAAAGAAAGAGAAACATTAAAACTTTAAGGTTCAAAGCGTTGCTTATTTTAATTTTCAACCATTGTGGTTTTTACGCTTTTCTTAACTTGAAAAATATTTTCGTTTTCATTTCCTCAGGAAATATTATGATGTGAAATAATCACAAAATAAAGTCAAAGAAAAAAAATTCAATAGAATTTCAAATCGTTCAGTCCAGTAAAGTAAAGACAGACCAACATGGTCTCATCAGTTTGGTTTCCTTCCAGTCCTTCAGTTCCTACCACGGCCTCCAGAGGGCGCTGCAGACCGGACTCTGCTCTTTCCTGATGCTGCTCTGGCCTGTGGAGCTCAGAGGACAGAAGTCAGCCTCTCTCAGCTTCTTCTCAGACTGCAGCTTGTTGAAGTGGTCCAGCAGTCTCCTCTGGGACTGTGTCTGCAGCTGGTCTTTGGACAGGAAGTGCACCACCTGCTGGACACATGTGGAGTAGCCCCGATGGACAGCTGCTGAGTCCACAGCTGGATGCTGCTGCTGCTGCTGCAGATGAGTCAGGAAGCAGACTGTCATCTCCAGGATGTCTGCTTTCTCCAGCTTGGAGTCTGGCTGCTGTTTGAGGAACTCTGGACCCAGGAGAGACTTGAGCTGCTCGATGCTGCTGTTGATCCTCTCTCTGCGGAACTTCTCCACCAGAGGCTTCCTGAGCTGCAGGAACAACACAACCATTATTAACTTGTTTTAAAGTCTGATGCTAGTTTCATCTACAATCTCTCATAGATGATAACTGAACTGTCATGGATCAATATTTACCTTGTGGTTCAGAGTCAGAAGCTCGTCAGAGAGGCCCGGTCCTGCCGTGATCGTAGGAGCCATGAGAGAATCTGATCTCTGCAGCCTCCATCCCTCCTATTTATACTCACACATCTCCATATGAATGTGTGGGTCTTGGTTTGGCTGAAGTTTCCCACAGTTTGAACCAATCAGATCGCAGCGCAGAGAGAATGGAAGTCTGGCCTGCCACATGCCCACTGCTCACGTCAGGGATAATAGTTTGGTCTCAGGGGAGCAGGTGGAGGCTGGGGGGTTGGGAGTGGAAAGAGTGTCACTGAGCTTTTTTTCCACTGTGAACTGTGAGAATTACTAGTCTGAAGTAATCACCACCCTCCTTATCAGCCTATTAAAACTGATTGTTTGTTATTTTCTTTCTTAAAAATATGTTTCCTTTTCATAGATCTAGCTCTTAACATAACGAGTTATAACTAAAATGAGGTAAGCCTTTAATTATTCGAAATTATATGTAATTTTTACTGTGCAGCAATTAAAGGCCCATTGTTCTGTCTTAATGTAAAGAGTAAAAAGATGAGTGTGCAGTTCATTTCTAAAGCACACTCTCCTATTACATGTAAAAACTTTATTATTAAATGTTACTTTGATTCATCGATATCTAATTTCAATTGTTTCCTTTCAGGAGGAACAGGTGCGYGCTCTTTTTGAGTTGTTGTGAACAGGAAGTTTCTCTGAGTTTCCCACACTCGGTGTCTCTGTGACGTGGTCAGTGACAACAAAAGGCGCTCGTGCAACAGATGCTGGCCGTGTGCTTCAACTGAGACGTCACCCCACCATCTGGAGGGAAGCGATGTGATTGGCTGCTTCACCGAYAAGGATGGGGAGGATTTGAAAGTAGAAGTTAGAAGGTTTGTCAAAAATCAGTTCTTGTCTTTGAAATGTCAAACACTGAGTCAACAGATGTTTCGAGAAGTGGGCCAGAAAACCCACAGCTGCTGCTGTCAGGAATGCAAATTAACTTGAACTTTGACTCTTTTTTTGTGTGAACTTTTCCACACTTAAGAGTTTGGAATGACTTTGCTTGTCACAATATGTGGGACCCTTATTTTATTTTTGTTTCTCTTTTGAATTCAATGACTTTAATAACTATATTGTTTTACATTTATTCCAGTGGTGTCAAGTAACTAAGTACAAATACTTTGTTACTTTACTTAAGTAAAAATTTTGGTTATATATTCTTTAGTGGAGGAGTTAATTTTCAGCCTACTTTTTACTTCTACTCCTTTAATTCACTTATCTGTACTTTCTAGTCCTTACTTTTTAAAAATACAAAAAGTATTTCATATCTATTTAACTTTGACTTGTTTTTATTCCATCTTTTCATTGTTAAGAAAAAAATTAATAAATAGAAATCTATCCAGATACATGGAGCCCTTGGATAAAATGAATTTGATTGTGGTTGGATGAGAAAAGTAAATATAAACCATTCTGATATCCTATTGGATTAAACGCACTCCATCTCACCTGAATGACACAAATCACATCACATTCCAGCAGGACAGACTGTAGCAGATGGAGCCTAGAAT
>NW_013952539.1:749152-755416 GCF_001266775.1 Austrofundulus limnaeus
CCCTGGCCTCGTTCTTTACCGCAGCTCTAATGGTCTCATGGTTTGTGCCATGGGCTTTCATGTACGAGATCAGGGTTCAAAACCCAGTAAAAAAAACTTTAACAGAAAATCTCTACAAACTTTATATTGTCACACAATTACCCTCATTACAAACACCTGCTGACTTGACAAGCACAGGCTGGTATAGAAGACACATTTGAACTTGGTCACATTTCATTCTGCAAGTCCACTGCTGCAGGCAAAGCCATGCTACATGGCAATGCACAYGTGATTTTACATCATAAAAACCCATGTCTAGTTACTTTTATTTTTATACTTTAAGTAGTTTTAAAACCATCACAACTTTTACTTGAGTAAAAAGCTTGGGTTCTACTTCTACTTCCAAAAAAGCATTATTAAACCCTAGTTTCTATACTTCTACTTAAGTAAGGAATGTGAATAGTTTTGACACCTCTGATTTATTCATATAAAATGTTTTTAAAATAACATAGAAACAACTGGAAGTTACAAATGTAAAAAGAGCAGTCTTGCATTTATTCAGCATTATTGATAAGAGTGAGTTTTCTCTGGTTATTGAGATTTTTCACATTTTACCTTAAACTGATCACAGTACAGCGCAATGTTTTTGTTTTTTTAATGACAGACTTAGCTTTCCTTGAAGGAAGGCAAATCCTCCTCCTTTCATCCCAGAGTTTTGGTCTAAAATCATTTTTATTTTGAGAAATTATRAAAGTGGAAATGACACAATTAGGTTTTTGCTAAAGAAAAACTGAACAATGAAGCTTATTATAAATGTGCTCTATGCAGAGGATTTTTTAATAAACACCATGTGTCACATTGTTGATATAATATGATGATTTTTTCCCCTCATCTTCCCTTGTGTGGTTTTTAGTTTTTCTTTTAAGGGTTGCGCCTAAAATCAGTTAGTTATCACTACTTGAAAAAAAGCTAGTAAACTGATTACACTCAGTATTTATTCACTAGTTCAGTGTACTAATTTTTAAGTGCAATCGGTTTACAAGCTTTTTTTAAATAGTGATAACTAACTGATTTTACAGTGACCCTTGCTCTGTGCAGGGTCTGTGGCTGCACGACCCAAAGCACCTGTTCTCCTATGTTATGTTCTGTATTCTTGAGAATGGGTGTTCTGAACTGTAATTTCATTGTGCTCTGTACAATGACAATAAAGGTCTTATCTTATCTTATCTTATCTTATCTTATCTTATCTTATCTTATCTTATCTTATTCATGTAATAAATAAATGACCCCTAAAGTAAACATATAAATGAACAGAATGAGTATCCAGTTCACCTGCTAAGAAAAGAAGAAACATCTTATCTGTTTCAAATTTCCCCTCAGCAAATAAAAAGAATCAGAAAGCACAGTGTCATAGCTAATTAGAATCTCTTTATTACAATCACATGTACATCATTATATCTCAAAAAAGCTTTCTGTGGTGAAAAGTACTCTGGCACAGACAGATGGCATTGGAGTGGTTTGAACGCAGGGATTGTCAGATGAAAGTAGCAAGTGTCTCCGCTCCAGTGTGCTTTTTAATTTCACATCACATGAGGACAGCAGTGCTATTTTCAGCCATCCGTGTCCTTGTGTAACGTAAGCAAAGAGAGTGAAGGGGGTGGGGGGGGGGGATTTTTCTCTTTGTCATCCATTATTCAGACTGTTTGAATCACAAGAGAGAAAAAGGAAAACATGGAAATAAACACAGTGAGTGAATGACTCGTTCTTTTTTTTCTCTCTCACTAAGTGCTTCGAGTGTTTTACACAAACAATTTGACATTTCAGGTAATCCTCTTGTTCTCTGTCTTCAGGTCAAACTAAAACACGGGTTTACTTTTAAAAAGACACTTTGGCTGGAAGAGCTGCTCAGTCACAAAGAAAAAAAAACACTTTTTTTTCAGAAAGTGTTTTTTTAAACGAGTCAAAAGCGGCTTTGTGGATATTTAACCTGCAGCTGTTTCCAAATTATAAAGCCTGTGAGTGGCTTCTTTACTGATTATTAATAATGGGCAAAGTGTTGATTRTAAAATACATTGAATAAACTGCAAAGCCACATTGTTTTGATGGCCACCCTTCATAAGGAACACATAATCATGACTCAAATTTGACATCATCATCAACAAAAACCTACGTTGTGTTCAAAGTGATAACAAAAGTGTCTCACATCTTGGTTCTTGAGAGATCTGGATCAAAAAATCCAAATTTAACTTTTACATCAGTGTTTTCTTACATTTCAACTGACTCATCTGTGCTGACAAATGGGTTTGCGACTTTAAACTAATACCGGCTTGTCAGAAGTCCTTTGTGCATTAATTACATAACGCACATAAAAAAATGATTTGATGAACCCTTTCACTGCAGCGAGAACAAGAAAGTAACACAATTAAGCTTTTAAATCTCGATGTCAGTGTGACAGAACAATAACAGCTCTTATTATACTTTAGCTGCAGATTTCTACCAAATTTGCAAGAGGTTAAATTGGGTAGATTTGAATAACGTTGTAAATTTAGGGGGGATGGATTCCCTTCTTTGCCAGAATAGTAATACAATCAGATCAGAGCAGAAACTGTGTCTTTAAGAATTCAGCACCACTTTACAATAAGGCTGCCCTTATAGATGGCTTATAAATAGGATAGGTTTTTAATTCATCTGTAAACACTTTATAAATCATTAATAAGTGTTTATTATGCATTAATTAAGGACAAGAAAGAGACAAAGCTGTCTGKTTTCTTGCCAAATAGTGAGCCAAATCTGTTCATATTACATCTAAAGGTGCTTATTAAACATTTCAGACTGGGTCACTACCTTGGTTGCACAATAATGCTTTGGAAACACATATTTTACATTTAATATTGTACTGTATAACTGCATTATACATATCCACAACTATCAAAGGGAGCTTTATTGTAAAGTGTAAGACAGTACACTATTTATACGGCTCCCTTATGACATTTAAGTCATTAATAAATAGTGTACTCTTTAACACTTTACAATAAGACTCCTTTTGATGTAAATAYGTATAATACAGTACAATTTTATATGTAAAATCTGTGTTTCTGATACATTATWGTGCTTATAAGGTACTAACCTAGTCTGAAATGTTTAATATAGCAACTGTAGATGTAATATGAGCAGATTTGGCTCACTATTTGGCAATAAACCAGACAGTTTTCTATTTTTCTTGTCCTCAATTAATCTATGTGTTTGCAAATGTCTTAATAACCTATCTATAAAATGTCTATAAGGGGAGCCTTATTGTAAACTGGTACCAAGAATTCTTCTTCAAAACAAAAACAGATTATTTTTGTCATAAAACAGAGTGGGTGGCACCAAAGTGACCATCTGCTTGTTTTTGTTTGCTTCTTTAAAACACATTCTGGAGAACTCGATTTGGACTTTCTGTTTTTTTTTAATACGACTTACTTCTAACATAAAATTTTCTTTTCTTCCAGCCTTTACATAAAACTGAGAAAACAGAGCAAGAAGATGTGTCTAAAATGTCAACTTAGTAAGTGTTGTAGTGCGAGTGGTCTTACTCATAGTTCATTTAGTTTCATAACAAATAAATCTACAATTGAAGAAGGATGACGTGTTGTTTCAAATGTTCTGATAATWCGATTTTCATCTCCGTGCTGTTTATCTACAGCCTCCGTAACACGGCTAGAAATCTACAGAATCACACGATAAACCACTGGAGGCATCAGTTGGCACCGTCAGATCAGTTCAGCTCCATTCTCAGACGCACCGTGTGACAAAAACAAAATCAATATATACATGTCATAATGACACAAAACAACAGTAAAAGTCAATCTTAAAATTCCATTCAAAGAGACAKTAATATGCAGAATTTGTGTCCCTCTCTTTGACTGAAGCAAATTAAAGTCTCACTTAAGCAACTTCGAAAGATTTAAACATCATAATAAAAACTGTTCACACCGATTTTCAAACCGTCACAAGAAAAATATCGAAATATGTCCAACACAATCACAATATATCGTTTTGTTATTTTCTTCCATGAATCACTATGATAGCTTAGAAAAAAAAAAACATCAACACACACCGTCGCTCTATCTACAGTTGTTCCACTGGCCTCAGTCCCTGGTGCAGAAAGGTTTTATAAGGAAAACTTTTTCATATAAAAACGATGTGCAAAAAGTTGTCTTCTTAGGTCCCTCTCGTGGAAATCGGTATAAATATCTACAGAACCTTCGCTGTTGCCTTAGMAGGTCCCCAGATGCCTGTGCACTTGTGGTGTCTCGTCACTTTGTGCATCTGTTCAATTTAAAACAAATGACTGCATTCGCTGAGAACCTGACTCCATCACTGTCTTATTAAGAGTAACTTGAGGTATTATTGCACTTGTTCCTGAACTGCGGACCTGTCCCAGCGTTGAGTGGAATGTCTCTGACTGTCCCGGCCGGATGGGCGACGGAAAGCTCACCGGAGATCTGTTCCTTCTTTTCTCTGAGCTGTTTTAACACAGCCGACGTGTCACTGTAGATTTCAGTAAACATGCATAAACTGTTTTTTTTAATGCGTCGACGGGTTGTAAACATCCTGCCAAGAGTAAAACACACAGGCAGGAAAGAAGAGCTATGTGTTGTTTTTTATGCTGCATTCACGTTTTCTTAAAAGAACAGAAAGAAGGAAGAAATTAAAAGTTATCTTCTGCGACTTCCGTGCATTAAACATTGATTATAGGGCTGCAACGATACAGAAACTTCACGATTCGGTTCGCTTCAATATTTTAGTCTCACAGTTCAATATTTTTTCGATACAAATAACTAAAATTTCCATGCCCTTTTTAACTTGTAATTTATTGAAATTATTTATGAACATTTCTTTAACCTCAAAAGTACCACTTTTAAATTAAATTTAAACTTAAATGTTGCTGAAACAGCAAGTCTCTCAATGGATCTGCGCTCGAAAATACAGCCTAGGTGGAGTAGTCGAACAAAGATCCACTGATCCTTCAACACAGAGCATCTTCAGAAGACAAGTTCATAAAATAATTTTTAAAACTCTGTATTGTTCGATACAAGTGTGTATTGAACCTAAAGCACTGTATTGAACGGTTCGATACGAGTACTTGTATTGTTGCACCCCTAATTGATTAATATCGATCCTCTGCATTTTGATTGGACAGCAGTAAGTTATCAATCTGCTGCTGGCTGCATCCCATCATTTTCCTGCAAAGCATTACCTCTCAGAGCATATAGCCAAATAGGAGAGAAAATAATTCTATGAGGATGTAAAGCTAAAGTTTAGCCTAAATTTTGATTCTAATTCGATTTAACTTTGCAACCATCCAAGCATTACTTTTGCTCTCAGGTGTTTGTATTGTGATCGTACACACACGGTGTGATTACGGCACAAACGAGTGTAACTTAAATGCAGCATAAAATCCTGCTCAAACCTTGCAGCATATGATTTCACAGGTTAAAGTTGTGGATCGAACCCTCTGCAGACCTACAGTGTGATTTGTGTTGAGCAAACTGCCACAGTTTTGTTCTTTTCTTTGTAAACAGCTACTAATAAAAAGCRTTCAGGATTTGGCTTTATCTCGTGCAGTGAGCGTTGGAACTGCTGCGGTTAGTTTTGTTTCCTGTAGAGCTGATGTAAAAAGAGTTATTGTACAGGCAGCATATTAACCCCGAATGGTATCGCCCCCCCCCCCCCCCCCAAAAAAAAAAAATAATATTATGGCCTATTTGAGGTCCAAACCCAGACGTCCACAGCTGTTTTACGGTGAAATAAACTGAGCTAAGTATGTGGCATGAAACACGTTGGTGCAAACAGACGAGCTCATCCGACCTTGTTTGCTTGTTTGTCATTGCGAGCATCATGCACTGACTCACACGCTTCGTTTGGAGTGCTGTACACAGGTCACACACACACACACACACGCGTAAAGCTATCAGTTGAGATGATGCACAGCGATGACAGCGGCGTTCGCGCTCTCAGACATGTTTATCTAAACAATGGAACAGTTTTGTAAATATAACGGTTCTCCGTCTTTCAAAGGACGGCTGAAAAAAGTGGATATCAGTTTGTGATTCAGGCGCAAAGGCCTTGTGTGTTTTCTTTAAATGACAGATCCATCTCAGAATGTTTTGAAAGGAATGTATCAAGCTATTGATGCTGTCGAATTCAAATCTTTAAAGGCACAGTGCGTAGGATTTTGTCAATTATTTGAGCCGAAATTGAGATAATCACTGACGACAATAATAAAAAACATGTCTAATC
>NW_013952539.1:755713-758849 GCF_001266775.1 Austrofundulus limnaeus
TTTGGAAGCGGGGGGGTGGGGGGAGGACCAGGGAGGATGATTCAACCACTCAACCACTAGATGTCGCTGAAAACAACAAATCCTACACACTGTGACTTTAATATAAAAGTAAAAAAAAACTTTGTACTTTTAAGCCCTTCAGAGGAAACATCCACCTGAAACAGACCAGAGTTTCTAAGAAGTTAAACTGGAATCATCTCTGTCCACCAGCTTTTATTTTTATTATTGGATGCCTGTTTGAGCTGATATCCACCTTCTCACCGAATTCTGGAAAAACGGAGCATTTACAAAAAGTTGTATTGTTTAAATTTACAGACTCAGACATCATCTCCCTGCAGTTAGACAGTGGTAACTGTGAGCAGGGAGCTTGGACACAGCATGTCCTCCTGGTTGTCCAGCCTGGTCCCATGAGTCAGCAGCTCCTCCACTGTCGTCCAGTCATCCAACAGCTTTCTGTTCCTCAGACGACTCAGCTTCCTTTGACTCAGTTCCAGGACCGTGTTGCACCTTCCCTCCGCAAACGGTCCAACTCCTCGGCTCTCCAGCACGGCGCCGTCCCCGAAAGAGGCTCCTCCCCTGCCAATGCTGTCTCGTACAGTCAAGCCTCTGGCCAGCAGCTGCTGCTGCTTTTGCTCGCGAGCCAACAGGAAGTGTTCCTTCCTCTCCGTCCGGCTCCAGTATCGACCCCGCAGCATGTCGGTGCTGGTCTCCTCGTCGGTGCTCATCCCGCTGCGCTCGTCGGCCAGCTGAGACGCCCGGTCTCTGAGCAGCTGGCTCCTGGTGATCCGTGACGCCGCGCTGGGCTTGTAGCTCGGGTTGAGCTTCGGCTGTAGACCACAGCTGGGGTTGGGGCTCGGATTCCCRTTCATTTGCCCCTTGTTGGCGTCGCATCCGGCCGCGGTTCCTGCCCCCATGTGGCCCTCCAGGGTGCTGTAAAGACCTCTGCCTCCCCCACCACCGTGCGACTGACGGCTGGCCGGCTTGGGCCACGTGTCGTTGACGTCTCCAGCCTGCGAAGGGTGGACGTGACTCAGAAGAGGCTGCTGCTCGCCGGCTCGGCTCCTCTCSAGCTCCTGCTGCCTCTCTCGTTCTTTCTCCTCCTGGATCTTTGCCTCCCTCTCCCTCTCCAGCTCTTTCTCCTTTTGCATTTGTCTTTTCTGTTCCAGCTCCCTTTCCAGCTCCCTTTCCCGTTCTGTCATCATGGGTTCAGGCATCAGGCCTCGTTCTTGGGAGTGCCACCAGTCACTGTGAGCAATCTGTCCATTGTTGTCGTAGCACCGCTCGTTGTTGTTGCTGGCACCTCTCATGTGCACCAGAGCAGCTGGATGTTGCTGGGGTGACAGAGCCATGCCTGCTGGACGGGCAGCCATCACGCCTGCCTCTAGCTCGCCTTCCTCTGGCAGTCCAGGTGGCAGGGCGCTTCGTGGCGCGCCCCCTCCACAGTAGTGCATCGTCGCTGCACAATAAGAAGGGGACGCTGGGTGGCTTGCCCGGCGGCGGTAYTCCTGCGGAGGAGGGCGATGGTGCATGGTCCGGCTCCTCCTCAGCACTCCCACCGAGCTGGAGCCCTGATGGTGGAACTGCTGCTGCATGGGTATGTGTGGACGTCGGTGGCTGGAGGGGGTGCTGCAGGTGGAGAGGACTGGTGCCGTCATTCGTGAAACGGCGGCATTGTTGGGGTTGAAGAGCGCTCCGCTGCTGGAGCTGTGCCGGTTCAGACAGGGTCTGTCAGTTTTATGGAACTGGACTGATGAAACCCTAGAAGTAAAAACATTGTAGCTGATTAATGTCACTGAAATATGGTCAAAGTCTGTAGGGCAGGGCTATTCAACTGGCAGAGTGACCAAAGTTTGGCCCGCCAATTGGTTCATTCATCTTTTAAGTCCAAACCTTCGGTTTTCTACTTTATTTACTGTAAGTTTTTTTAGTTAAACATAGACATGTTTGGTGTCTACAGAAACGTCAGGATCTTGACTCCAAGCTGGTAAAAAACATTTCTACGAACACTCAGGGCAGTTAAAATTACAAGTAGTTAAAGAGAAAACTATGAAAGTGAAAATAAAATTGGTTTAAAAATTTGGCAAATCAGAGATGTCAAAATAATATTTGTGTCAAATAGGAGGCATAATGTGTTCTTTTTGTTTTTGATATTGTTGTGGGGTTCCACAGGGTTCTGTACTGGGACCAAAGTTGTTTCTTCTATATATTAATGACTTGGTAACTGTCGGGGTTGTTTAAATGTGTTTTATTTGCAGACGACACTACATTTTTTTGCCTGGGTAAGAACATAAAACAGATGTTGGAAATGATGGAAATGGAATTTGTAAAATTACAAAACTGGTTTAATCATAATAAGTTATTAAATTTGGATAAAAAAATTACATGATATTTAGTAATAGAAAGAAAACAACTGGTGTTCCATTTAGAGTAGAAGGCGTTGAGAGAGTCAATGAGGTGAAGTTTTTGGGAGTTATCACTGAAGAAAAACTGACATGGAAACATCATGTAAATTACTTAAGAACAAAAATGCCAAAATCTATTGCAGTACTGTGTAAAGTTAAGGAGTTATTTAATGATAAAGCACTATTTACACTATATAATGCAATAATTCTTCCACATATGATTTATTGTATAGAAGTCTGGGGAAATGCATGTAAAACAATCACTAATCCTATTTTTATTTTACAAAAAAGAGCCATAAGAATTATCACAAGAAAGCATTACTATGACCCATCTAGTTCATTGTTTCATCAATTAAAATAATTAAAATTTTATGTGATGGTTGAATATCATATTCTGCAGGTTATGTATAAAGCTCAAAAAATGTGTTACCTTCAAACATCCAACCTAATTTTGTTAAAAGGGAAAGTTGCTATGATTTGATGGGACTAAATGTTTGTTAAACCTACAATCTGAACAAATTTGAAGGACAGATGCACTTCAGTGAACGGTATAAGACTATGGAATAATCTGGAAAATGATTATATAAACACTTGGTCAATTAATTCCTTCAAAAAAAGGATCAAAGTAAAATTGTTAAAGAAATGTGAAATTGTTTGATTTGTATTTGTATGAGTTACTGTTTGAGGAGCTGAATTTTTGTTTTTGTTTTATTTGGTTTATTATTGTTTGAAAT
>NW_013952539.1:759560-764673 GCF_001266775.1 Austrofundulus limnaeus
GACAAAAGTTGAACATTTTTCAACTTTCATATGTCGCGTCGCAAGCTCGCACGTCTACGTGTACAAGCGCGAAATTTCACGTGCACTATTTTCGCCGGTCGCTTAGCTGGAGGAGGGCGAGCGATTGTCGCCTCACCGCACAGGCTCCATAGGAAATGAATGGAGAGCGAGCGACGTCGCCTCCCGTGTGTCGAGCCCTTAAATGTGGCAAAATAAACTATTTCAAAGGTAACAGATCTTTGTAATACTTGGTTTATTTACATAATGACTTTAACTGCTGGATGTTCGGCCCCTGAGCTGTTGACCAGTAACTGTGGCCCCCAGAACAAGTTAGTTGAATAGGCTATTAAACAGAGCCATTCAGAATAGCCCAGTTCCAGAGTTTAAAAGAAGAGGAGTGGGTTATTTAAATGTACAGAACAGGTCTGTTTTTATGATAATTCAAGCTTCATATTCTTGTGGGGTTTTCAAACAAGTCACTCTTATGTAATCCCAGAATTACCTGAAAAGTCCACGAGGTGGGACATCCATCATGGGTCCAGCTCCGTCCTCCATGCCGTGCTGCAGGTGCTGACACTGAGGCTGCATCGTCAGTGCCTCCGGTATGGCCTCCAGCAGCTCGCGGTGGCTCTTGGGGCAGCTGTCCCTCCTCTCCCGTCTCTCGCACGGTTCGCCCTGATGTTGCATCCTTGCGTTGTACAGACGCATCCTCTTCTCCAGCAGCCTCTGGAAGTGCCTGAACTCCCCGGTGCTCACGCTGTAGAAGCCCGAGTCGCTGAGCTCCGAGGAGATGAAGGACTCGGAGGATGGAGAGCCCCCGCCGCCGAACCCCCCGCAGCCTGCCGCCGCGTGGTTCCCATGTGGGTGACAGTCCTCCAGACCTCCCTCTTCRGTCTCCAGCCCTGACAAGTCTCCCTGGTGAAGGGAGCCGTCGGTCCAGCCCAGTCCACTATCCAGTTCATGGTGAAGAGGCATGAAGCCCAGTGGCTTCTCCAGTATGAAGTCCTCATCATCGGTCTGCAAGAACAGACATGATTACCTTTAAAATGATTTCAGTACAAACTAAATCTCAACTAATGAGGAAATAAACTGTTAAACCCTTGGTTAAGAAGCTAAATCTGTTTCATATTAAAGTAGACATATCCTGCTTTTAAATTCCTCCTTTTCACGTTTAAATTATTCAGTCGGAGTCTTTATAAAGTGGAACTACAAAACTTTGGTCTGAATTCTTCATTATTCTAACTTTACCAGCTCCTCTTTCACCCCTTTTCTGGTGTGTCTCAAAGCAGCTYGTTTTGATACTGTTCCTTTAARAAGCTTCAAGCCCCGCCCCCYTCCGGCTTCCAGACCGGTCCACTCCGGTTTGAGAGAGAGAGAGAGCGGTTACATTTTCTAGCTAGCAGAAATGTTTTATTTACAATTTAAGTTAAAGATGTCAACAACAGAAGACTTGTCCATCCAGCCTTACATGTTGGAGCCAGAGTCTGACCCAGAACCAGAGTCTGRCCCAGAACCAGAGAATYAAGACAAAGAAATATAATTGGTAAGTCCAGACCTTATTTGGTAATTATTTAGTAACTTTCCTGCACTCCTAGAGTCTCTAAATCCACAACAAAATGTATTTAACAGATAAAAAAGTGGTTTTGCATACCTCCCCTTCACTTTTTTATCTTTTTCAGAAGAAGCTCAGGTATCTTTAACCAAAATAGAGTTTAAAAACTGTAAGACTTCCTTATTTTGACCGTGYTGAAATTACCAAAAGGAGGACTGCGGCCTATTCTGGATCTAGGCCAAATCCCTGGCCTATAATCTGGATCCAGATTGAAAGTAAAATTTCAGTAAAACGAAATTCTCTCTTTTTTTTAAAATATATATTTGTATATCTTTTTCAGAAGAAGCTCAGGTATCTTTAACCAAAATAGAGTTTAAAAACTGTAAGACTTCCTTATTTTGACCGTGCTGAAATTACCAAAAGNGTCTGGATCTAGGCCAAATCCCTGGCCTATAATCTGGATCCAGATTGAAAGTAAAATTTCAGTAAAACGAAATTCTCTCTTTTTTTTAAATATATATTTGTATATCAGCATGCACACGTTTCCCTGTGGTGGTGATTTGTTTCTTTTTTTCCTATTTATTTCTGAAAAAATGACAATGATCACTTAACGGGTGTATTTAAGATGTTACAGTGGTTAAAGACATCCACAACTCACATAAAATAGTAAAATGTTGTTTATGAGATTGAGTCTGTGGTAATTAGGGGTAATTAAATTAGAGCAGCGGGGCTCACAAAGGAGTTTTTATCCTACAGGGATTTGGCCTGAACTGGTGATGATATCACAATATCAGTGTACATAATAATTATATCACAAAGTATTCCAAAACGCTGCAGACACAAATTGGATGAAAACAACACAGAAATGGACTCGCTTTCCTCTAAACGCCCACCAGCATTCACATGAACAGTGTTGTGAACGTGTTCGTTTTACGATATTCAACAAGAAAATTGCCTGTTTTCCAATCATTCAGCCCTTCTTTAAATCCAGAATAATTTACTGATCATAGAGGGAATCTGATCTCTGCTGTAAAACTGCAGATACCTGGCTGTTGCAGGTGGTCGGTTCATCTAAGTCAGCGTTGCAACATCCCGTCAGGCAGTTCCGTCTCTTTGTTCGACGGCCAGCAAGTTCTAGATCCTGAAAGTTTCCAGATTAAACTTTATTACTAAAGTGCACACAAACAGCAAGCCACGTTCACTGATTTTAACACTTTTTTTTAGGAAATCTGTTTTGTTTATTTTATTAGCTCACTTGATGGTTGATGTCCACTGTGTCCTGCGGAGAACTCGACAGGTAGCTGTATCGTCCCGCATCACAGTGGTCTTGCGGCAGAGACAGATGATTGTAATAATGTCTGAGAAGACAAAAATACATATTTTCTAAACATAATCTTTAAAATAGGTCTCTGTGTGCATGCTTGTTCAGAAATYGTTGTAAAGTCCATCAATAACGATGATAAATCTGCTAAATTTATCTCTTAAAAGATGCAGGAAACTGAAACAATTTAAGACTTTTTTTCCAACGGATGAAAAATTTACATTTGAGTGTTTTATTATGTAAAATGCTAATTTGCTTCTCCTGATTGCACATTTCTTGCTGAATTAAGCGGGAAATCTTAAATGCATTAAAACACAAGATACATTTTAAGCATTATAATTATTTTATACAAAACAAAGAAAAACAACTATTTTTTAAAGATGGTTTTCTAAAAAAAAGGGAATCAAAAATGCAACCACTTGTATATTTTGAACATTATTGCTTTTGACACAATGAATATGGATGCTAAAACAGTCAAAATAAAAGCTTTTAAACATAATCTTTGTGTACCTGTCTTGGTAGGAGGGGCTAGACGTGTTCATGCCCGCCCCCATAGGTGGAAGAGGTAGGTTGAGGTGCTGCAGGTTGAGGGGAAGTGGTTCCCAGGACCCCCTGCTTGCATCAGTRCCCCGCCTCCTCTGGCCTTTGATCTGCAAGGTGATTGGACGCTGACTGGCTGCGATGAGACGCAGGGCATCCCGTTGGCTTAGGTGTGCTAGACTCCGCCCATTCATCTGGGAGAAGAAAATTGATACAAGGGACAACATGGTTAGTGTCAAACCCAATTAGTTTTGCGGTTGTTCATCTGTTAAAATAATTTTTGAGTTTAGATTTAAAAGAATAATTACAGGACAACATAAAATAATACAAAGGAGCAATAAAACAAAAAACAGCTTCGTATTTCACTGTTTTTCCCCAGTGAGTCTTTAACTCGTTTCTCCTGTTTTATTTTTACCATCAAATCAGTCAAAAACAGTCACGACGATTGTTACAGGAACAAAGGCCATTTGGGCTGATTTCTGAGCTTCCACTTCAGCCAGCAGAGATTTACATAACACGTATCTGAGATGTTCTGAGCAGCGTGCCAGTCCTTGTTTGGAAGAKGATACATTTTGTGGAAAACTTAACGAAAAGCTCAACTGTCACTTAATGAGCGTCATTTGTTTTCAAGGTTCTATTTCAGTCATCAAGTTCTGCACAGGATGTTCATTTGCATCAGATGAAGTGTGCTCAAACATGGCCGGGATGAAACGAGACGAACAACAAACAGAAAACAAAAAGAAAGACTCCAGATCTAAAATATTTCTTGCATGCCAAAGGAAAAAAAAAACTCAGTAATCCCTTTAAGCAATGTAATCTAGAAAATCTCCACATGTTGGGCTTTTGGTGTGTTTGTTTGTTTGTTTATAAAGACTGGGGTACTTTAGACTGAATATCACAGTAAATATGATGTAAAACCACTAAACTTGTGGATCAGACCATCTGAGCTGGAAATCTGTTCTGTTTGGATTTGAAAAGTTTTTAAAAATCAAAACATTTTTAAAATAAATGTCAGGTTCCTTCTAAGTCGTGGCTTTATTATTGTGTGAATGCTAAATGCTGAATTATTAATGAAAATAATTAATTTCTGCTWATTTGTAGACTGAGCAACAAGGTAAAACATTTGACAGGTTTCATAAAAAATAGGTTTGTGGTTGTTGGAATAAAAAAATGTGCATTATTCATAATAAACCCCATTTCGCAGTTTCTGCAACCTGTTTGCATTTTGTAATTTGAACGACCCTTTAAAAACAAGCCCTGCAGATGTCATCTGGAAAGTGTCAAACATAAAACTGGATTTCTGTGTTGCAGTCGGGGTGAGCGATCCTGCCTGAAGCCCACACAGTGACATCATGGGAATAAGTGGCTCCGGTTCAGTCGTGCGTTGTGGGTAAAAAAAAAAACCTGCTTCTGTAGGATCCAAAATTCACTTTTGGATTGCGCTCAGCCATTTTAAGCGCACCTCATTTTCTTTTTCTTAATATGAACACAGTGAAGCTGCAGGCTGACTCAGTCATGTAACACAACTGCTTGCTGACAGATGGAAGCTTTAGTGATGCGTTGGCAGTCGCTGCGGGGTGATTAAATATGATAAATATGGACATGGTCGCAGTAGAGGGTTAACACTTACAAGGAACAAACCTCATACTGCTTCGCACGCACGCACACACACACACACACACACACACACACACACACAC
>NW_013952539.1:765269-766893 GCF_001266775.1 Austrofundulus limnaeus
ACACACACACACACACACACACACACACACATACACACACACACACACACACAAACAGAAACATGAATACTAATGAGTGTTTTTATTCTTCTTCAGATAAGATCTCATAAATAAAATGAGTGTTTTTATATCAAGCAGGTCTTCAGTGTCTCACCGTTTTCTCGCCCATCCATGGTCCAGAAAGCCAGCAGCCCATCGCCACGGCAACAGAAGACAGCTGCCTACAAGGTCTGGTAAAAATCGACGATGCTGCTGCTCTCCCTCAGCAGATCGTCTCTTCCTTCTCTTCCTCTTCCTCCTCTCTCACTCTCTCTCTCTTTTTTTCTTCTTTGTGTCTTTTCGCTACCCCTCTCTCCTCAGCATCCCTTCTCTCAGTGCTCTCATCCAAGCGGAATCGCTTCTTTTTATCCCTTTTTCATCTATTCCTCCAGCAAGCCTGTCATTGCCTCTCCCCTTCAGTGACTGCTCCAGATCTCAGCATCCTGCACACACACGCACACACACGCACGCACGCACACACACACATAGGCGCATGACATGCCTGCGTGCAGCGCTGCAATCATAAAAAATATGCGCAGRCTGACATGGTGCATTCGGAGATGGAGAGGGGAAACACGCAGTCACACAGCAAGGATGCTGTCTGATTGGTGTCCTTTAAAGACCCGTCAGCCAATCAGGTGCTCCCGTCTCCCCGTGGAGGTTTTCCTCTGTGTCTGAAAGTCCTCGTGCAGGAGGTTGCCGTTACTGCAGAGATACAGAGGAAACACACCATCAAACCATCCATCTTCTAGCTGCTCGTCTAGGATTCCCCCCCAGCAGATGCATGCTGGGAAATGTAGTCAGTCYAGGACACGTACAAGAGATTTTACGTGGCAGTTTTGGATTAAAATTTGAAAAATTGTAACTTAGTCACTTTATTTATTCACTTAATATGTATCAACTGACTGTAATTTACTGTAGTATAATTATAAATAACCTTTTCATATTTATATTTTTAGTTTATGCTATTGCTTTTTTTAGATGTGCTTTCAGTCCAACTCTACAGAAAACTGCATTTTTAAAGTAAAATTACTGACACATTTTCTGATATGTTCCTCTGGAACACTATTTCATAAATTTCATAAATGCATATTTGATAAACAAAACAAATAATCACAAATAATAAAAAAGAAGGTAWTCTATTTTACATTAAAAGTAATTATTTAACAAATGACTGCTTTCATTACCTGTGTATCACCTTTGCTGACACTGAAAACAGTTTGTTAAATTGTTTCTTATTGATTGTWAAACCTAAAACACTATTATTATACAGACATAAATTAGGTTTTATTTGACATTTAGCCAGAGCCGGCTCTTGGCATAGGCGAACTCGGCGGTCGCCTAGACCACCATCTGCTGGAGGGGGCGCCAAACTGCAGAAGAAAAAAATAATTATTTGTAATCCCTTTCAATTACCTTTGTCTTAAAAAACTTAAATGAAGTATTACAGGAAAAATAAACTACTCCATCCATAAAACACCCTCCCCCAATGCAGTAATCCCCCCCACCCTCTCTCTCATTTGATTGACGTTGCACTGACTCGTCCTGCTCCGACACTCTGATGGGGGAGGGGCTAGTAGTGCCT
>NW_013952539.1:767052-768323 GCF_001266775.1 Austrofundulus limnaeus
GAAAGCGCCCACTGCGAAGCAGGAGGAAAGGAGAGCAGAAAAAGTTAAAAACTTATTTCTAGCGGCAGAACAGGTTGGAAGATGGCTATTTAATGTTATTTATTGGTTTTTAAATCACCTACATGTTAAGATAAATTTGAAAATGAGGTTTTGAAAAATCTGTAAGACTTGAAAAAATCCGTGAGATTGCTCTATACGTCCGTATTCCTGCAAAATGATGTAAAATCCTTATAACTTAAGGACCATCCGTACGAGTTGACATGTATGTTGTTATTTATTTGCTTTCTGGGAAAGCAAATAAATATAAGTTTACCGTGGTACCGTACACTGTCAAACTTGTTTTTAGGGGTTCAAAATGGAGTGGGTGGGACATAGTTCGGGGGTGGGGGGGGGGTGCGCTTCAACTCGCCTAGGGCACCAAAATGACTAGAGCCAGCACTGCATTTAGCTTAATTTGTATTTGACATTCTTCGGTTGCATAATGCATCCGTGTTCTCTGTGAGTTTTCGCAGGTGCAGTTTAACACCTGGTATATTAATACTTCTGAAGAGTACATTGATTTTTTTTTTCCATCTGCAACAAATATAAAAAAATCAGTCATCAATAGTGCCTTCACAGGTGTGAAATTTACCCACACACTAATGTGCTTCACACCATTCCACCCACACATTACTCTGATTTTACAGATGCTAATTTATGAACAAGCTGAAACGTCTCTCTCCTCCTAATACCAAGGAACATTTTGTCCATCATGTCCGAAAGATGGATTTTTCTGAGCACAAGTCTGATTTTTTACTTTGTTTTAATTCACAAATTTGAGTTAATAATAATAAAAAAAACTTTAAAGAAAGTCTGGCCCTGGGGAAACAACAAAGAAATAGACTGGGCTGCAGACTTTTGCACAGTCCTGTATGTTCTTTTTTTTTATTGCGTCAAACATTGTGTACTTAAGAGTTCTCGCCTTTTTTTTAAAGTTAATTCACAGTAATTTGTACAAAGTGTGTTCTGTTTTAACACATGGCTGCACCAGCTATATAGTTACACATAAAATGTGTAAATTATTCTGTACTCTTAATTGTAAAATAATAATAATAATAATAAAATAATAATAAATAAATAAAAAAACAAAAAAACAGCTAAACTAGTGCATTCTAAATTTAACATAAATTACTTATTTTAATATAATATAGTGATTTCTGCATTTTTATTGGGAGGTCACCTCCTAATAAATGTTGTTACAGAAAATCTAACTGCTCATTTTAAATCAATAC
>NW_013952539.1:769203-772341 GCF_001266775.1 Austrofundulus limnaeus
CACACACACACACACACACACACACACACACACACACACACACGCACACACGCACATGTATACTGTAGAGCCTCAGCTGCGACACACAGACCTGTCTGTGGCTAAAAATGGAAAGCACACTTGCTGTTGCTGAGAAGCCACAAGAAGGCTCTATATGAGACAAGTGTACAAGAAGCATTCATATTTATACTTTACAGGCTTCAAACACAAGACGAGTTGACGCTCTCTTATTGTAAAGCAGCAACAATCAAATATCTTGACTGATTTACCAAAATAAAAAACACTTTCCTATAATGCAAATGAGTTCACTTATCTTTTRTTCTGTATTTCGCCGTGAGTGACGTCTTTCAATTAGTGCAATTATTTTTGTATTCACATCATGTTACTCTGGTTATGATGACATTAGGAGCAGAATACAGAAAGTGAACTCGGTTAGTCATAATCTTGCATGGTTCTAAGATTAGACAGGTTGAAGTTTAGATGCGTAGGAGTGTCTTCGCTTCCTCCTCATTCACAGACGGACYGTGATTTTTGACAGTTTGCACTAAGCAGTCATTATTTATAGACAACTTTATCTGGAGCTCTGGGCAGTGATCATTTTTTATATTCCTTCTTTTACATTATGTGATATGAAGTTTTACCAGATGCAGATTATACTTTGAGACCTCATGTAAGTTTTAAATCATTTCAGTTATAGCTGAAAGGCTGAGTGTAACTAATYTCTTTATATTCACATTTGTTATAATGTTAATTGAAAGAGGAGGATTTAAATTAATTGTAAATTACAACAGATGAATGTTTCAGATTTCAAAAGGAATATTAATGAGCTACTGAGACAACAATTATGGCTCTAAGTGGACACAGGGGTTATGTAAAGACCGGTAGTGTGGAGTACTGTACTTAAATACATTTTTGAGTATCTTTACTTTATTATTATATTTTGGGGTGCTTATGACGTTCACTCCACTACATTTCAAAGACAAATATTGCACTTTTTACTCCACTACACTTCTAGGAAGCTTGTTAGTTACTTGTTACTTTTGGCTCAGCATWGCTCTGTAATCAGCTGTYGYTGTTTTTCTTTCTTGAAACACAATTGGCCACACGCTACGTTCCTCACAAGGGAAACTTGTCATAATCTGTGTTTTTTTGCTTTWGTTTTCTAGTGTTTTCTGTGTTCCCCTGTGTATCTYTCCCCTGCTGTCATTCCTCTAGCCCCGCCCTCCCTCACCTGTTTCCTCTTGTGTTGTCCCCAGGTGTTTCTTGTTGTCCTAATTAGTTTGCCTTTATACTCTGCGTCCCGTCTTCAATGTTTGTCAGTTCCGTGTCCCTTCTGAGTTTTGTAAGTTTTTTGCTGCAACGACAGCTCTCTTTTTGTTCTTTAAAATAAACTTCTTATTACATTATGGATTTTGCCTGCGCCCTGGGTTTTTTCCGCCTGCAATCCTCACATAATGAAACGACAAACACAGGACACAGAATATAAAGGCAAACTAATTAGGACAACAAGAAACACCTGGAGGAGACACAAGAGGAAACAAGTGAGCAAGGGCGAGACTAGAGGAATGACAGCAGGGGAGAGATACACAGGGCAACACAGAAAACACTTGAAAACTAAAGCAAAAAAACAGATCATGACAAATTTTAGCTTGTTTAATCTTCTTTTTTGTAAATAATAAAGTAATATTTGATGGTTGAATATTGGTGGGCTTTTACACTGCTAGACTATATATTTATTTTGTTTTGACAGATCAGGCTACGTTTTGATATTTTCTTTTAATCAATTTTGCATCATCCACTTTGCTAGAGAAAACGTCATTATTGTTTCGCATTCAGCACTATTTTGTCTCGAATAAGGACCCGTAGAATGAATAGACACCTATGATTGGTCGGTTCCTCAGGACTGTTCTGTGATTGGTCAGATTGGTAGCGGAACCTGCAGCGGCTACTACAACATTYGTTTGCCATGAGTTTAACTTCGTGTTTCATCTCCGCTGTTTAATACATTACTGCCAGTTGTTATTAATGCATAACCAAGATTCAAATGAGTCATTTCAGAAAATACTCGTAACACATTTTAATGAAGCGCTACGAGACATTTGTCACCGAGTTAATGAAGCTAACTTCATTAGCTTAGTAGGCTAACTGTGCATTGGAATCACGGTAGTTAGCATTTAGCTATCAAAGCAGCGATACCAGTAACACCAAGATATAAGGTAAATCATAACAGTGGTTATCCGTTTTTATGTGTTGTTTAGACAATTGTTTAACGAGTTACTCACCGTTAGCAAGACACACCGACCAACAGAGAYAGTTCATGTAGCTGTTCAGCTTTGCTGTGGCTCATTCACGATTAGCAAGTTAAATGAATGACCGCATGAATATTATGGTTTATTGCTAAATATATGCTAGTGCTATCTGTTTTTTTTATTATTTTATTTTCGACAACGTATTATGCAACGTAAATCATATCTAATTAACTACGACTCATCTTCCCCATTTACATGTCTCTGTTAGCAAAATATTTTTAAGCTGCAATGATGTAGCCTAACTTGCTTGTTATTCTGAAATGCACACAATCACATTCCGCCACTTAGCTTGAACTGCGTAACTAACTGCATTTTTAATGTTTTGCTTTTATTTGAAATATGTAATTAGCTTGAACTCAGTAAWCAAAAGCTAGTTTTTAATAGGTTATGTATTAGGTGATATAAGATGGGGTGCATTATGCCTCATCCTGAAAATTATTTTACTTTAGGAATTTATCGCCAAGTCAAACAAAGATTTTAGTGCGTATTATTTGATAGATATGAGCAAGATAATCTGGCAGTAACGGTATCAACAAATCTTAAGACTAGTTCAGGCATGGGCGAACCTGGTTSTCAGGGCTGCAGCCCTGCATGTTTGTTTCTCTGCTCCAACACACCTGATGAATGAATATGATTATCAGGCTTCTGCGGTACGGAGGACCAAAACCAACATAACTCGAAATAAAAGCAGTATTACATGAACCACTAAATAAATACACTTAAAATGCACCAATTAAATTAAAAAAAGGAGAACTTTATCTCCTGTTTTATATTTTAATTGACTTCCATATTTAATTTTCCAGGTTAGTTCCAACAAATTACTCTATAT
>NW_013952539.1:774919-781141 GCF_001266775.1 Austrofundulus limnaeus
CCTCCATACTGCAGAACTTGGAAAAGGTAGTTCAGTGACAGAGTCGGGTGTTTTGGAGCAGGGAAAAATGTAAAACATGTAGGACTGCGGCCCTCGAGGACCATGATTGCCCACATTAACCCACTTCTCCTTCGCAGCATGAACTGCCCTCCCACAAAGCGTTTCCGAGGCCTCAACCAAGATGTAGTGACGGCAGTCGCCTTTGACGATACTTTTGGAGACGATGATGAGTTCACCCAGGCAGACTTGGAGGAGATAGACATCATCGCCTCGCAGGCCATCACWTCAGCAGGGCAAGAGTCCAAACCAGCAACTAAACCAAGCCAGCCAGCCCATGGATCCCCCTGGACCTCGTCTGCAGGACCCAGCAAACCTCTGAGCAGAGCGGCATCCAGTCAGAGCAGAGAAAACACATTTGGGTTCAGCAAAGGAAATGCTGGAAAACCTAGCAGGGAGCCTCTTGGTGAGCTCAGAGGAGAAAAACTTATTCACCTGTTTTAAAATATTTTTTTCATGACCAGTATCATAAACTACCACTGCATCAAGTTCATAACAGTTTCTGAGTCACAGAGATGAACATGTCACGGTTTTGTTTTTCAGGTAACACGCGGCAGCCATTTGGGTCAGATGGAGAGGACTCTTACAGACTCCTGGAGGCCCAGCATGCAGAGCTGAAGAGGAAGGTAAGTTTTACTTTATCAACTGCGTGACTTAAGTTTACAAAGTTCACAAACTATTAAAACATTGTGTAACCTAATTAGATAAACAAATCAGATACAAATCATGATTGTATTAAGAAAGGGCATACAAAAGAGGCTTGCAAAAGTAAATGTTTTATGGATTATATTGTTTTAAATGATTGAATACCCCATATGGTTGAGTTTGCCTGAGTGTGTTGTGTGTTGTGTGTGTGTGTGTGTGTAATTAGTTAAAAGAGGTGGAAGAAGAGATTCTGTTGAAGAGTGGGGAGATTCGGGTCCTGAGAGACTCTCTGAAAGCAGCTCAGCAGGAGAAGGAGGCTCAGAGACGGAACCAGATCCTGCTGGAGACTCAAAGGCAGATGGAGCAGAGTGAAAAAGAGAAGGAGCTCAACAGGAAGGTGATGATGGGGCGAACACACACACACACACTCGCAGAGCTGTTATTCTTCACAGTAATTCTGACGTGTTTTCTGCTTGTAGGTTCAGTCTCTGCAGTCTGAGCTGCAGTTTAAAGAAGCAGAAATCAGTGAAATGAAGACGAAACTTCTCAGTGCAGACAAAACCAAGATGTCCTCTCCGGTGGCTAGAAACAGGTCCGTTAACCCTGTCAGTAATATCAGCATTGTTTGTGTCATCTTAACTGCACAAACCTCACCTATTACGTCATTTTTTCCCATAATAAACTGATCATCTTTGGATTTTAGTTGGACATTAAGCAGTATTTTAGTTTATCAAAGCTTTATTTTGATCTCAACAAACTGATAGAGCCTGACCGTGCTACAAGTTTGTTTTTTGTCTTGTTTTTCTCTTAAATTCTATGTTTTGTTCCTCTTTTTACTGAACCTGGTTTTCTGTCTGTTTAGTCCCAAAGTGCTCAGTACTTTAGCCCAGATGCATCATGGGAGTGGCAGCAACTCTTCCTCTCCAGTAGGAAATGGATTCATCAAAAAAGATGCGTTTGGAGCTCCGATATCGTCCAGATCAACGCAGATGAAAGCCCCACTGAAGGCACGCAGAGATGGTGGGTCACGGAACGATGTCATGACTAGGGCTGGGTAMAAAAACTGATCGTGGATCGATTTTCTTTAAATTTGGAAGAAATCGATTCACAGGGCATGAGATCAACTCTTCCCCACGGCGTCTTGTGCGCTCGTCTGAAACGCTTTTCTATATTTTGTCACCCCTGGCTTGCCGTATGTTTACATTCGATTGACGTTCAGTGCTAACATTAGCTTTTGATAACAGGTTGTCTGGAGCAAAACAAAAGAAACGAAGGAATCACTCACATTATCAGCCGATTCTCAGCAGAACTTAAAGATAACAGAGACCACGGGGACTTTTGTTTGCAAAGATTTGCGCTCGGACGCGGTAGCGAAAATGAAGCGGGGTTTGACGAGCGGCTCGTTRGGCGCTCGAACCAAACAATGGTATGTAAACATCTGACTGAAACGGTTCTCCACAGCTTAGAAATGTATGAAAGATGACATTCTAACAAAATCGTTTAGTTTTGTTACCAATATTACCAGTGRTGGGCACAGTTCCCCTAAAACACTAATAGGGGAACTATTTTCCTGATTAGTGCTTTAGGGCTTTTGCTAATTTTAAAATTTATTAGTGGATTAGCACTTGCTAATTTTATAGGCTAAATTTAGAAGCACTAACTGAGGTCTTTATACAGTATGGATCARCATTATTGCTCACAGCTGAGGGTGAAAACTGTTACACATTTTGTTCAAATGTGTGTCACTTATTCACCAGGTGACATATTGACAATATATGAACTGAAATAAGGCTGTGAAATGTCAATGATAAGTCTTAAGAGAGAAACATGACAATATGCGACTCATGTTATGAGGTATAAGTAAGTTTTATTAAGTTATATTGAACGTAACAGAAGCTAACAGAAACATTACAAATATACAAGTCTCATACACTTAGAAGGAGTGGGCAGAAGTATATATTTATATTAGCCCACCTTATTCCATCACTTYTTATTTATCAAAAAAATTATTAATTTTTAAAAAGGAACTCCTCCAACAACACTGTCACCTGCAATTCCTTTTTAATTTAAAAGTGACAGTTTTCCTTCAAGATTAAACTGTTTAATTTAAGTTTGTCCTTTAAAACCTGTTTATGGTGAAAATAAAAAAATAGTGATATTGTATATTGCAACATTATTTAAAAGCAGATTGAATTGAATCAAATYGTGATTAATCGATTCAGAACCTAATGAATCAAAATCTAATCGCTGTAGAGAATTTGCCATGATACCCAGCCCTAGTCATGGCTGTTAGTGCTGAGACAGATGTTTCACCCTTTCATGGAGTTTCTGCTAAAAGTTGATTACTTCATGCGATTTTGTGTTTTTCAGGCGACAGAGGGGGATCTAGCAGCAGATTAGGTGATGGGCAGGAAGTGTCTCTTCCAGACCCTTTTCTGTCTGTCAGTCCTGCACACCCACAGCACAGAGGTCAGGAACTCAAATAATAAGTTCTGACTCATTTTTAACTTATACCTATTAACTGATTAATTCAGTTCTGCTGACTGTAGAGCACGTGATATGAAAYGTTTACCTGTGCTTTCTAAAACAACGTTGTGTCCTGCAGGCGGTGTTCTTCTTGGCTTGTTGTTGCAGCAGCCACTACCTCCTTATCGCCTTGGCCTCTCTCACCTGCTGGCTATGAGTGTGACTAATTACAGGTAAACAACCGTGACGGCCTCAGCTAACAAATAACTGCATACAGACCTGTAGAAGTTACTGAGAAAACATGGACCGCAGCAAAGAGATGTTTTCGTCAGCGTCTGTGTGGCAGTGAGGGAACGTCTGTACTGTTAGCACAATATCTCATGAAACTCTGGACTTGTTTAAATTAAACTGGACACACAGGYAGGGTATTATAGTTAACTAAAACTAACAAAAACTGAAATTGAAAAAACATTTGTTAACTAAAATAAACTAGTAAAATGAAAAAAGATAACTAACTAAAACTATAATTTTTTTTACAGAACTAACTAAAACTAAAATTATAGATGGAATATCCTTAGTTTTAGCGTTTGTCAATATTTTTCCTTTTTTTATTGGGTAGTTTCACATTAGCTGTGGTTTGTAACGTTTGTTTATAGTCTGCTGCTCAGCATCGTCTGCTAAATGACAACAAAAGTTGGGAGAAAACGGCAACGTCCACTTAGGGATTTCTTTCAATATGACTGTGAGAAAAACAAAAGCACGTGTCTTGTAGTGGAAACAGGTGATAAAACAGGTGGAATACTTCTCAAGGGAAAAACTGCATGAATCAAGCTCACACAAGATGGCCATGACTATCTTGACACGCTAGCTTCTCTCAGTAGCTCCTGTGAAAAACAAGCAACAGGTTGGAGACAAATATTATCATCATCCTAAAATAATCTACCAAGTCATTAGTTGGCAAAATTGAGTTACGCAATTATTTTAGAAAGGTRTCTGTATAATGGACTGCTTTAACTAGTGACCAAATAGCTGCTGGTTAGTTAACTCACAGGAACATTACAAGCTTGATGCTTTGGCAAATATGTTTATTCAAACTATAAAAAACTAATACCAGAACTAATAAAAACTAAACTAAACTAAAACAAAGCTTTAAAAATGCAATAATAACTAATAAAGACTAGCAAATCCACTGTAAAAAACTAATTAAAACGAACTCAATTAAAAGAAAAAAAGTCAAAAGGAAATAAAACTATAGTGAAAAATCCTAAAATATTATAACCTTGCTCACAGGTAGCTCGTCACACAGCTGTGCCTTGTCTGAACATGTTAGCACAACTGATGTGTTGTTTCTGTTTTTACACCTCTTCGTGTTCAGTCRGCTGCCTGCTGGACCTCAGCTACGCTCCGGTTCTCTAGATGGARCTAGTCCTGTTGGAGACCCCAAAGCAGCCCTGAGTCTGGTCCAGAGCCTGGCTGCAACTGGACTCAACATGTTGAGTCAGAGCCAAACAGGCAGCTGCAGAAACAACAGGTAGATCCACTAACTCAACTACACGTGTTTGTGGGCAGCATCGCCACCTTGTGGTTTTATATTAGAACAGCAGCACTGGTCTTTTCTCTCTGTGAGCAGGTTGTGTTCTGGGGCCGTTCTCCTCCTCCCTCTGTTGGACCTCCACCTGTCTCAGCTTTGTCGAGCTCTGGACTCTCTTCGTTCTTCCTCCGCCGGCAGCAGTGGGTCAGGCTCTTCAGGTCCCACCTCGCTCCCATCAGATCAAACTGTTTCTGGCTGTCCTGTGCTGGAGAGACCGGAGGAGGCCAGTTTCAGCGTGGAGGAGGCTGGTTTAACAGCACTTAGGCTCCTTTATTTTCTTCTGTCCCACAGTGATGAGGTGATTTCAAAACAACACATGTAATGAGACAATAGGCATAAAAWAAACTCAACTTTTTGTCCCATTCAAGGGTTTTTAGCTTAAATATTAATTCTTTTCAGGTGGTGATGGCTGTGTTGTTAAAGGAGAATCAGTCTGACGAGGTTTTTAAAGAAATATCTTTCTATTTTCACCCTTTTTTATCTGGAAGTTCTTTAGCATCAACTAAAAGACGTAGAACTGCACATCATTTATGTTTATTTAACTATTTTATTTTGTTTGATCTGTGGTTGTAGATTAACCAGCCCACTGCACACGTGGGTTTCTGCTCCCAGAATGCTTTGCTTCAATCACTGCTGCAGCTGTGTGACTCGCGGCTCTGCAGCAGCAGCTCACAGAAGGAGGGGCTCATCCTGAACGCGTTGAAGACACTGTGTGTCCTCGTGAACAGGACGCCACACACACATTCTGACAGGTGCACTCCCTTCAGATAATATCAGAGAAGTTTTGTTTTTAACGTCTGTGATCTTATGTCAGCCGCGTCGTTACACTTTTGTCTCTCAGGTTGCAGTGCGTGCTGCAGGTGGTGTTTTTGTGTTTGTCGTCAGACGTTTCAGCGCGGGCAGTTTCAGAGTGTGTGTCTGTTCTCAAAGAGATGTCTGACCATCCGAAACTGGCCCAGCAGCTCTGCTCGCAGCACGGTGAGACGCTGCTCTCTAACTTCTGATATCTAAACATCCACTTCGTAGTGTTTGTTGCTTGCTTCTTATTAAATTACTACTATTTATTTTTTGTTTTGTTTTTTTCTTCAGATCCCTGCGTTTTCCTGAAGTTGTTCCAGTTTATCAGAAACCCACCGGACAGCAGACCAGCTGACGTGAACTTGATTTTGCTGAATCTGCAGGTAGCATGTAGCATGTGAATTACAGCAGGTTGTTGTTGTTTATGTCCTTTATGAAAGAGACACTAAATTAAATCATGAAGTTAAGAGTATGTTTTTTATATATAGGTTAGCCTGCTCAGATCAGGGAAAGATCAACAAGTTTTGTTTCTAATGAAATGGCTTTAAACTTTCATTTCATTTCTGCACAGATTAATGGGACAATATGGGATAAATCTTGTGCCAGCAGGAACTGAATTTGAATTGCTCAGATTGAATCTGAATGTGCAGAATTTGAAACTGAAG
>NW_013952539.1:781811-784087 GCF_001266775.1 Austrofundulus limnaeus
GCACAAGCATGAATGATGCATCTAACTCAAATGATCAAACCTAATAAAAAAATGTAAAACTTTTTTTTTCAGATTAATATGCTTTTTCTTCCCTTTTTTGATCACAAATATTGCTGAGAACGTGTGTTGATTGCACCACATTTAAAGGTGGGTCCTGCAGGTCATGTTTTCCATCCTTTTCCCACCTCAGGTGGTGCGTTTGTTGAACAGCCTGAGTCAGAGCACAGACAGCTGGATGAACACTGAGCAGAACACCTGTCAGTGTTACACTGAGGTAAAGCTACTTCTCCCTGCGCCCCGTCTCACGAAGAGAAACCTTTTTTTTATCACTTCACAGTAAATGGTTCCGTCTCTTTCGCAGGTGGTTCAGACAGCTGTGATCATGTTGCATCRTCAGTGGTTGGATCTTCGTGGTTCTCAGGAGCCAACAGAGTCAGCGGGTGAGTTTCAGCTTCGGTTCCAGTAAAACAACATCATGGCTTGTATTTTTATTTCTACTGTGGCACAAATTTGCGTTTAGGTCTAGTCTCACCGTGGTGGAGCAGCCAGGCTGCGTCTCTGCTCAGAGAGTGTCTGCTGCTGCTGCACTGGCTGCTGCTGCATCACGGCAGCTTTTCAGAAAGCTGCAGGCCGCTCCTGCACATGTACGACCAGATGATCCCCGCTGTACGGGAAACGCTGAGGAAGATCCCCGAGCCGAGCGAGAGCGAAGGTGCACGCACAAGAACACGAAACACATACGTTAACGTAAAACCTGTCATAGGCCTGTAGGTCCACAGAGATTGGATTTCCACTTCATACAGGGTTCCTGCAGATCCTTAAAGTCTTCAAGGTCGTTGAATTCATCAGTCCAAAATTAAGGCCATAATTAACCTTAAAATGTCTTAAATCAATCTTTCAGAAGTCTTAAAAATGTGAACACATTGTACATAGGATGAATGTAATTCATCTCAAATATTAAAATAATTGGTAACATTTATTTTTTTAAATATTCACATGCAGATATTCCCCATTGACATCACTTCCTGTTTTTTACATGCAAATATCTCAACAACTGTCCATCTGAGCATTGTGAAATTTGTTTTGTAATATGTTTATAATTTTGACTTTCTAAAAGTGCGTTCATATTTCTTACAAAAAGTTGATGTCACAGGCACTTTAAGGTTTCATCTACAGCAAATTGTGGTTAAGACCCCACCATGGGTCTTAAAACTCCAAATTGTGGGTTGTTAGAGGATTTCCTGAAATTAAATTATGTTTAAAACTGACCAAGAACATTTCTGCTATCGTTAGATATGGAAAACAATTGGTCTATTAGAAATATTTGAAAACTTTAACCAAAAATACTTTGATTCATGAGTTTTTGCCAGTTTTTATATTTATTTATTTATTTTTCATTTGGCTTTATTATGAAATTGGTCTTAAACTTAATTTCACTTGGCATTAAAAAGCCTTAAAAAGTCTTAAATTTAACTTTCCTTAAACTGTAGGAACCCTGTCATCTTACCTGGATTGTTTCTTTGTTCATCAGAGCTGGCCTTGGAGGAAATCTGCCGCTCGGAGGGCGACGACACTGATGACATGGACACTGAATCTGGCCCATAACTCGCTCTTTTATCGAGTCCATCAGCGACTGTTGACTGAACACGAGGGACGGTTTATAATCTGTCGATGGGRTATTTCAGACCGAGACGAGGACAGAGACTGAGACCGTCTCGGTAGCACATTTATCTGGATCAGAGGTGAAGTCTGACCAAAGTGAAGGAATCATTTTGTTTTATAATGGATTGAACTGTAACACTGAGGTTGTCAATACTCATGGACACATTTTTCCCTCCTTTTGTTTTTCTGTGTTTTTGTTTCTTGTCTTCAGAGCCTGTCCACTTGTTGTCCGGTCTTTCCTCAAACCTTAAGACAGGTTTTAAACTGCTTGCCGCAAATGTAAAATCACGAGACACTTTATGATCATTATATTGACACAACAGCAAAATAAAAACAAGAAATTTGGAAAGATTTATGTTCTTGTTGGAAACTTTAGATGACAAGTTAGTGAAATCTATTAAAATGTACAGCATCTCCTTACTACTCTCACCTTCAAGAAAAGCGAAAATGCTTTTTTTTCTATCCAAGAATCTAAAGTTTACTATTTTGTTTTAATGTATTTTAAGATAAAACTTTATTGATCCCACAGTGGGTAAATTTGCACATTACTGCAGCTCAATACAGGAGAGGATGAAGAAACAAAAAACACTATACTCGTGATATACAGTATACTC
>NW_013952539.1:784183-790786 GCF_001266775.1 Austrofundulus limnaeus
TAAATAAACAGCATGTAAAATAATAAAATAGGTAAACTCGTGATTAACATGTTCGGTCAGGGGCCACATAAAATGCCACGACTGGCCATATTTGGCCCGTGGGCCTCAGGTTTGACATGTGAGTTTGGTTTTATTTAAAAGGAAAGTAAAAAGAGCAACAAAAAAAAAGACTAAATCTGCATCAGTTGTTCCACTGTTGTGATGTGTGGGTAAGAGGACAGCAGTAAATGTTAAAAGAGCAAAACACTTTTCAAATGCTTTTATTTATTATCAAAGGGCTGCAGTTCTGAATGAAGCCTCAAAGACAAATAAAGAACAACTTCAGTATCTCAAAATCAAAATAAATATTTTCTTTCTACAAACCAATACAGGGTGCATCTGATTCATTCCTTTTATCCACTCCAGTTTGGTCATAGAAGTGGATTTTAAGCTTAAAAATACTCAAATTGCACTAAAGTTTATGTAACAAAAACACAAATTCATCCTTTATCTTTTTGTCTAAACAAAAATACACAAGAATCTTAAAACACCGTCTTAGGTGGGCCACAAAAATAACAATTATTGGGAAAAAAAATTTTGTTTTGATACAAAAATTGAATGCTTCAAAAAAATAAACGTCTCATTTTGTTTTACAGACTGGAATCATCAGAAACTTCTATATTTATACTGAAGTTAATTTCAATTGTTACAGCTCTATTAAACTTCTTTCAGATCATTTGTTCTTTTAATAATGCGTTCAGGTAACATTTCTCTACTAAATGCTGCAAAGATCTAAAAAAAATTAAACGCTTAAATGAAATTCTGCGCCCCATTTCAGCAGGTGCTTCTTTCAAATGGTGCATTCAGGTGTTGTTGTTTTTTTACGTTCTGTATTAAATTAATACAGCAGGCTAATTCAAAACAGTCCAGACATAATATTTAAAATATTAACTTTAAGTCACTCATTAGATGTCAGTGGAAGACAAATATTTACAAGATATTTAACATAAATCAACCACTTTGTGTTGAGTCTTATTTTTGACAAGCTAAATTTGACTATGAAATCATATATTAATAAATATTAATCACGAAGGAGCAAAAAATAAAAAAAATCATGAGCATCAGCTTTCAGCATGAGACTGTCTGGACAATCAACATAAAAACTACAGTTTTAGAAAAGCAGATTTTCCATAAAGCTGCTCCTCTGCGCACCAACAATCTATTGAATATTTCTACACACTGAAGTTGAGGCACACACGAGCACTCCCTGCGCCTCGTACTTATGTGTAAAATCGATTACCTGTGCAGCATAAATAATTTAGAAAGAGAGCGRGCCGAAGTCTCGAGACGAGGTCATTTGAGCCCCCCCGCCGTCTGAAAGAAGCGAGCCAGAGGTGGAGACACGGCTGTTAGRGGAAGGCACTGGAGGTTCAAGTAATCCAGGATTATATACTTGGTAATGTTTATCACTTCATGTGAGAGTACACGTGAGACAGAGCCTCTTTAGAGAAATGTTGCAGGCTTGATGAGCTGCCTGGACAAAATATAGTCAGTATTTAATTACGGTATTTATTCATATATAATACTAGAAATTTAACCCTAAAAATCATAAAGTGGAGGGGTAGCAGTATACACGGGTTTTTGATGATTAGTAGAGATGCATGATATATCGGCATTAACATTGGTAACGGCCTGATATGTAAAACTGGTCCGATATTAACATCCGATACTGATTTCCCATTTTTTAGCTTTGTGTTTGTGTTTTGGGAGGTAGTGTTTGGTCGAGCGGTATCTGATCGTGATATTGATGCTGCACAGCCAGGAATAACTGAATTAGAGCCATGTCAGAGGTCTGGTTGTTTATTTACGTACATTTGTTTGTGTAATATCGGTAAATATCGGTTATCGGCCATAACGGCAATAATTATAACGATATCGGCTGAAATTTTCCTATCGGTGCATCCGTAATGATTAGATTTTTAATGATTTTTAAGCTCAAAAAATGATCTATACATCAAATTTTAAATTGTGTTGATAGATAAACATTAAAATAAGTTCTGTAATTTATTTGTCATATTTGAAGCAGAGAGGAGCACCAAGCGGTCTCTGCCTGCTGGCTTTAATCGTATTAATCGTCAGGTGCCAAAAAGTAATCGATTAATGTTTTTCTGACGATTAATTGCACACGATATGATTATGCCCAACCCTACTCRAGATCGTATTCTACATGAATAAATACGGTAAGTAAAATGAACTTTAACTTCTACAAGAAGCAGGAGATCTTTGTGTTTCTGAAGGATGCATCTTTTCTGGGTGGACCTAAAAGTCACGTTAAAACAAACCGATGGAAGTGACGCCACAGTTGTTGCCATGATCAAAGGTAAATCTGACTTTTGGCCAGGCGGTGTATCAGTGCTGGTTCTCACAGGTCAGTGTTTTTCTGTCCAGGTTGGAACCACTTGGTCACCGTCCTCTCGTCTGTTCTGCGCCGAGCTTTGGTCGTGCTGCGTCTTGTTCATGTTGTGGTGCTGCGCGGGGGCGCCGGCCAGCCATGGGTGCATCAGCAGCTCAGACGCCTTGAGCCTTTCCGCGGGCTCCCTCCTCAGCATGCAGCCGATCAGGCACCGGGCCGGCGAAGACAGCCAGCCGGGCAGGCTGAACACGCCGCGGCGTATCTTGGCGAACAGGGCGGCGGGCTGCGTGTCCTGGAACGGGTATCGTCCGATCAGCATGGTGTACAGGGACACGCCCAGGCTCCAGATGTCCGCGGCCCGACCAGAGTACGACCGGTTCCCGTTGGTCAGCAGCTCGGGGCCCACGTAGGCGGGGCAGCCGTGTCTGTCCGTCAGAAGGTCGTCATCGGGGTTACCGTGCAGGAGGACGATGTCGTTTAGGCCGAGCAGAGCAAGATGAGTCCTGGAGGAAGAAAAAAGTCAGTTTTTTTCTTCCATTGAAGCTAAAGTACTAGTAAAAAGTATAATTTATGAGAAAAGTACAGATAGAGAGTTCACCTGTACTTGTCTGTGAAGACGAACCGCCGTAGCTTCAGGTCTCTCAGGATGACCCCGTGGCCATGACAGTGAGCCACGGCATTCAGCATCTGAGCGAACAGACGCCCCGCCTCCTCTTCGTCCAGGCGCTTCCTGCTGCGCACGTACGCGTGCATGTCGCCGTGATGACCGGGCAGGAAGACGTACACTTTGTCTTGGGTGACGACCACGTCCTGCAGCCCGCAGATGTTTTCGTGTTTACCGATGCGGCTGTAGGCGGCCAGACGGTCCTGGTAACCGCGCAGGGGGAGCACCTGTAACGAYGCACAAGCACTGTGAGCGGGTTTTAAAGTCTTCCTGTGGAAATCTGAAGTACTTTAATCGGATTACCTGGCAGGTGTACTGCTCCTGCGTGTTTGCGTGCACAGCTCTGTACGTCTCCTCCACCTCGGAGCTCTCGTGGAGGAGGTATGGTCCGACTCTGGAYGGGGGCTGGCTCTGGTTGGGTCTGGGGGCGGGGTTTGTCGGCCTGAGGTAAGCTGAAAAGCCACTGGAGGGAGGAGGTGGGTCCAGACGAGCTTTTTTACATTTCGGTAAGTTATCTTGAGGCTCCGCCAACAGCCTCTTCAGACACCGCTGACTCCTGGTTGTGGCCACGCCCATGCTCATCTGTGACTGCAGAAGATAAGTGACATCAGACGGTCAATACCGACACATTTCTGCACGATACTCTACGTTCATGTAGACCAGGGATAGTCAATCCTGGTCCTCGAGGGCCGCAGCCCTGCATGTTTTACTTGTTTCTCTGCTCCAACACAACGATTCTGTATGAGGGGCCATACAGGTCAGGTGCATATTGATATGGACAGCAGTYGACCCTAGCTTACTGAAACGGGCTCTTAGACTACGGATGTAACTTCTTGTGCATGAGGTTGAAAGGTACCGACTAGATCTAGCCAGGCTCAGCTTACTGAACAAGGTGGGTTCTGTTCCGTCGATCGGCAGTTAAAAGTACCCAGCCTTCTTGGAGTTATTAGCGGGCTGGAAGGTGCTCCAACTGGGGAGTCCAATATTCCTCAAGGACCTCAATACCCAAGATCAAGACCCCCTTTTTTTAATGCTTCACAACCCACTGTGGACCCCTGGCCCCAACTTTAAAACACCAAATGGGAGGTCTTAATATGATACAGTATCAAGAACAAAGTAAAATCAATGAAATTTTGATTTGGGGTGCACTGATAGCAGCTTTCTGGCTTGATCACCGATCTTTTAAAAGTCTGCCCTGCCCATTCCGATTTTGGCCGATACCGATTTTTTTTAATAGCGAACACTGGTGTTATAACATCGCAATACAACGTTAATGTTCCAATGTTATTTTAATGGAATACTTTGCATAATTCCCTTGCAAACATGTTTTAACTGGACATTAGGTAGTGCTCACAGCAGAGCAGAAAGGGACAGYGGCTGATCTCATCTAAGGATCGTCCACTCTCAGATTTCCCAAAATTAAGGAAATCASTGCCCCCCTAATGTTAATAGTTGTCAAGGCTACAATATTACAGCCTGGTTTATTTGCATAGTATGTTTTTACTTCAACGAGTAGTTGTTGGGGTCACAATATATGTGTGTATTTTATTATTTTTTTAGGGTCAGAAGGTGAAAACCTTGAACGGCTGGTCTGGATCACATTGAAACACATTTACACGATGACAGCTTGGGGCTTGATTTAGCTTCTCTCAGAAGATGAGCAGCTCCCAACTGGACCAGACAGCCTTTTTAGGGAAGRGGCCTTGCTGAGACGGGAGCTAAAACAGAACACTTCTAACATTAAATCTATTCTAGTTAACGTTCCACAAACTGTGAATAAACATCTTACTTTTATGCCTTACGTTTCTTTTATAAGCTGCTTATTAAACGTTATGTCATCCAGGACAAAATGTCCATAAAACATGTTTTTTATGCATAAAAAGTTGTGACTAGGTTAGAAACTTGTTTTGATGAGTTAAAAGGATAAACTGAGTTGTGCTTCACTGCAGCGCCCTCTACAGGCCGCCTCTTTCCACAGGAAAAAAAACCTCTAACATTTTCAAATTAAGTAAGAAGATGTATTAGGATCAAATCAAATTGTGTTCTGCATCCCTGCTGCTTACATGTTACACGGTGGGTGTCTATAGGCTTCCTGATGCAACTTCCTGTAAGCTGACAGGAGCTACAGCTTTCAGATCGTTGCATCAGAGCAAAACAGTTTATAGTTTAAAAAGGCTTTAAATAGTCAACACCTACACACAAACTGTGAGTGTGTGTGTGTTTGGGTGTTTCTCATAACTTGCGGTCACCCTGGTGACACTTGCCTGCTGTGGGGAAACACTGCTTTCACTCCTGCTGAAACACCCTGAGTCACCTTGGCAGCGTCATCCACCCACCCTCCCTCTCTCTCTCACACACGCACACCCTCCCTCTCTCTCTCACACACGCACACCCTCCCTCTCCCTCTCTCTCACACACACACACCCTCTCTCGCTCATGCATACACACACTGACACACACCGAGTCTGACTGGTTTGAAACATTTGATTGTGAAACTGCAGCTAAAATAAAGTGATGTAGAAATCATCACAAATCTGACTCTTGAGTTATTTAGAAAACAAAAAGCACGACTTGAGAAACTTGCCACGACGCTGCCTTTACTCAGCTGCTGCATTAATCAGACTTTGTGGGGACACAAGGAGTTTTAAAACTAAACCGACCTCTGGTGCAACGGATTGCATGCCTTTTTTTTCCCGCTTTAATTTAACAAAAATGAACACATTTTGCAATTTGTAAACAACTTCCTGAAGATGTCGTCATATGCTGTTTATTCGGATGTTGTTTGCTGTTTTTATTGTTTGGCACACACACACACAAAAAAAAAACCCCAAACATCTTTTTAAAATGGCAAGCTGGTGTAAGACCTCACAATCTGTGGGCTTTTTCTTGCATCACAAACTTTTGTGATGCAACTTAAAAGAGCTTTTAAACAGAACAGTGATATTGTGTGAACTTCAATAAAATTGCTTTAATGATCTATGCAAATAAAGCTGCCTTCTCCCCCCCAAGGCTGATTTTAAATTAACCTTTTGCAATATTTAAAGAGGATTTGAATCATGTTTTTTCTTGTTTTATTTATTTATTTTTTTTAGGGAGATGAAGAACCTGAAGCTCCCATTTACACAGGCTTTATTTTCATCCTGCAAGTCAACAATAAAACAATAAGATTCGAGGGAAATCTGCTGTTTGACCAGAACAATCAAATGTCACGTGAACAAACCGTTCATTGCTTAATTTTTGATTGAGTGACTTTGAAACTAAATGTATTGTTTCATAAAATGACACTTTAAACATTGAGGGCAGACTTTTTGGCTGATTAATTTTACTTTTAAATATAAAGTTCCTTAATGGGTTTGAATGCATCAAGTTGTTTTGTGTTTGTTTTGGCTTGAGTGCAGATGCAAGTTGATTTCATTTTACACTTAAACCCATTTTGAAGGTCTGTTTATTCAAGTTAAGCATTAAAAATGACCCTATTAACAAATTATTAATAAGTAAGCTCTTAAATATTTACTATCTGATTATATATACACACACATATATATAT
>NW_013952539.1:790941-797250 GCF_001266775.1 Austrofundulus limnaeus
CACACACACACACACACACACACACACACACACACACACTATAATTTATAAGGACACCTGTAATTACCTTTTTTTCTTTTTTATTGCATCAAAGATTTTCACATGTGAAAAAGCAAATAAGTGGAATTAAATAAAAAAAATAGATAAAATCCTTACATTCTTTTTTCACATTTCTATTTAGCTCTTATTTATATCAGGTAAATAAGGAATAAATTATYTTAGAGWGTCACAAACAAGCTGAAGTGATGATGAACTCATCAGAAAACTTAAATCATCCACATGACTTGGCACTTTTCTGTATGATGAGCACTTTAATGAGGTTTTACAAACTGGTTTATATTAAAATGCACTGAATTGGGTTTATTTTTGTGTATGCTGTAATCATAAATAAATACATTATTTTTAAAACACACCTGTCAGGTCAGCTTCTTACCTCCAGTATAACGGACTGGTCCGGACTTCAGGTTAAACAGGGACCCAGTAAATCACAGTAGAGCTGATGGGCACCGGCCTGGGTCTGTCTGAGCAGCAGAGGTCGGTAAACAAAGTTTCGGATCRCTGGGATCAGTCTGGGGTCGCTACTGGGAGGACTGGAGGTGACGTCTTTGTTTCTTCTTCTTCGGTTGCGCAACAGGTCGTCAGTCCGTCAGCTGGTAGTTTTTGGAGGTTTCCTCTTTTATGTGGTTTCTCTTTGTTGTTTGTCAGGTAATTTTTCGACAGAAAAAAGAAACACCTGGAGATCTTTAGAGTGAAACTAAAACTGAAGGATGTTTTTCTTTGTTAGGCTAAATATCCGGTGTTGAAGCGAACAGATTCCGTTCAAATCAAGCCAAAATGAAAAAAATACAGTTAAATAAAATAAATAATGACGGTCCGTCCGCTTCGTTTCCCTTCTGGTTCCTGCTGACCCAGCTGCTGGTCTCTCCAGATCTGGACTGAGCGACTCCCGTTCGGTTTCGTTCTTCGCCTTCCCCCGTGACGTCACACGGAGTGGGCGGGGCTTCGATGTTGCAATCCGGAGCTGATCATTCGTCAGCCAGAACAGGAGCGGGACATACCTCACGTATTTCCGCTGAGAGTCAGGCCCTCATGGGCCGAGGCAAGACCTAAAAATACACGTCACGTCATGTTCTCAACATAAACTCACATTTTAATAAAACAATGGTTTATTTTTGAGGGACAGCCAGGGGCGCCAAACAGGGAGGCCCAAGGGGGGCAGTGGCCACCTGCATGAATTTGCTGTCAAAAAATATTTAAAATAACTTTTTCTATGGCAACAGCGTTAAAAACAAATGAACAAAATATGTAAACAGAAACTTTATTATAATTTCTGTTTTTGGTGTGTGCCATCCCAGGATTGTCATTCATTATCTGGTCAACTATTTTGAAAACATTCGGCAAACACCGCTGGTGACAGCTTTGCTCTTTTAATGAAGGAGAGAAAAGTCTGACAAGCAAGTGTTAGTGACCTAAAAAAGACAACATAATTTTATTTAAATTCTGCTCAACAGCTGCTTCATATACAGCATGAAGAGCACAAGTTCAGGGGGGGTACCTCTGAGGGTACTTGAAATATTTTCAGTCTATTAAAAATACCGTTTATCCGTAATGGTTATATATTTCAATAAAATAATACTTGAATGTTCATTTTAAAAGCAATAGCCTGTTCAATTGAATTATTCGAAATCTTAACAAAAAAAAATAATAAACTGGTCCATTGCCATATAAAAGTAATTTAATCATATCAGGCTCCACTGAAAAATGTTTATAGACTATAATAAACTTTATTTCCCTTTGATGTAAGGGAGACCAGAGGTCCCAGCTTGTTGATTTTTTTATAATATTATTCCTAATAAACATCCAGCAGATCATTCCAGGGATGAGAAGCTTTGAGCAGCAGAATCTGTCATAAGATTGTCTTTTTTAACAAGCTTATCAAAGATAAAGGCCACCAGTTTTATCATAACGGAATGGCTGCATCACTTTAAGAACAATCTGACCTGCGTCAACAGATATGGATTAAACATGTCTCTGTTGAGGACAGCTCAGAGGGCCGATCTTTCCCCCCCACCCCCCACCCCACAACGTGTACAGGAAACATTAAAATCAGGGTGTTACCAGGATCTTACTGCAGAAAACTTTCTAAACAGAGACAGATAGGGAACACTTGGGTCATATTCACATCTGATWGTTCGGAGGACTCGGTTCGACTTTGTTTACATATTCAGTTGGTGCGGTTTGCATTCACACTGCGCTTTGTGAAACAAACCAAGCCCTGTGAACAACCCGTCCCCCCACCTTGACTTTCCAGGTAAATGAACAAGAGTTCGATGAAAGCTGACAAAAACAGGGCTGGTGTGAATACAGCTAATAATCTTGCAATGGAACGTCAAAATCAAAAACCACAATAGAATTTCAGGTGTTTTTTATGCTGTAGTTGTATGTGGAGCAATTACAAAAAAAAATAAAATGTTGCAACGTGGACATTATAAATCACCTTCTGATATCTGTGTACTTGAATAAACAAAAAATAGTCAAGTGAGCTTCAGTTACTTTGTCACATCTTTGCCATTAATTCATTCATGTCAAAAAGGACCACGAGAGCTCGGCTTTCTGCAACATACACTCACCGGCCACTTTATTAGGTACACCACTCTAGTAACGGGTTGGACCCCCTTTTGCCTTCAGAACTGCCTCAATTCTTCGTGGCATAGATTCAACAAGGTGCTGGAAGCATTCCTCAGAGATTTTGGTCCATATTGRCATGATGGCATCACACAGTTGCCGCAGATTTGTCGGCTGCACATCCATGATGCGAATCTCCCGTTCCACCACATCCCAAAGATGCTCTATTGGATTGAGATCTGGTGACTGTGGAGGCCATTTGAGTACAGTGAACTCATTGTCATGTTCAAGAAACCAGTCTGAGATGATTCCAGCTTTATGACATGGCGCATTATCCTGCTGAAAGTAGCCATCAGATGTTGGGTACATTGTGGTCATAAAGGGATGGACATGGTCAGCAACAATACTCAGGTGGGCTGTGGCGTTGCAACGATGCTCAATTGGTACCAAGGGGCCCAAAGAGTGCCAAGAAAAGATTCCCCACACCATGACACCACCACCACCAGCCTGAACCGTTGATACAAGGCAGGATGGATCCATGCTTTCATGTTGTTGACGCCAAATTCYGACCCTACCATCTGAATGTCGCAGCAGAAATCGAGACTCATCAGACCAGGCAACGTTTTTCCAATCTTCTCTTGTCCAATTTCGATGAGCTTGTGCAAACTGTAGCCTCAGTTTCCTGTTCTTAGCTGAAAGGAGTGGCACCCGGTGTGGTCTTCTGCTGCTGAAGCCCATCTGCCTCAAAGTTCGACGTACTGTGCGTTCAGAGATGCTCTTCTGCCTACCTTGGTTGTAACGGGTGGTTACTTGAGTCACTGTTGCCTTTCTATCAGCTCGAACCAGTCTGCCCATTCTCCTCTGACCTCTGGTATCAACGAGGCATTTCCGCCCACAGGACTGCCGCTCACTGGATGTTTTTTCTTTTTCGGACCATTCTCTGTAAACCCTAGAGATGGTTGTGCGTGAAAATCCCAGTAGATCAGCAGTTTCTGAAATACTCAGACCAGCCCTTCTGGCACCAACAACCATGCCACGTTCAAAGGCACTCAAATCACCTTTCTTCCCCATACTGATGCTCGGTTTGAACGGCAGGAGATTGTCTTGACCATGTCTACATGCCTAAATGCACTGAGTTGCCGCCATGTGATTGGCTGATTAGAAATTAAGTGTTAACGAGCAGTTGGACAGGTGTACCTAATAAAGTGGTCGGTGAGTGTATACAGCTTAGATCTGCTGTACAAGCTTATAAAAAACAGTGTACACAAGGTTCTTCTAATCCCAAATAAGTAGGATAAAATAACTAAAGCTCAGGACTGAAAAAAGGAAATGACTGTCTGGCCAGGTGTGGGGGCAGGAAATTGCTCTCGACTGACATTTTATCTCAGAATAGTCACAGTTTTATCTGCATTAATAAAACCATTCTACCCTACCGCTGACCTGAATTCACCTGCTGACGTCAGACCTTAATCCGTGTTTAGTCTGCTGTTGGAGGCTCAGCAGTCGCACTAACTCGCCACATTAATTCACCTCAGTTTGTGACACGCTCAGAAACAAACACCTTTTTCTAACCGGTCAAGTAGAACAGATACAGGATGCAGAAACAGCTTGTAGTCGTCTCATTTCATGCTGCAGTTAATTAATAACAAATTAATTTAAAACAGTCTATGTTGCATTAATAATGGCTGCATTCATGTTGTGATGCATGCATAATACAATAAAATAAAAGGAAAATGCTGTCTTTTGTGCAAACGCCAGTAAAAGAAAGGGCTTTTGCAACACAAGTTCATACAATAGAGATTTATTTGACACTTCTTCATGTTATTTGTTTTATTTTATTTTTTACAAAACCAGATACCTCCTCTGTTCAACTTAAAAGAAACGCTCGTGCTGTGAGRTGATGCAATTTTGATTTGTGTGACATTAAAGTGATATTGCACAGGGGTGTACTCATTTCTGATGTATACTGTAGCGCTACACAAACGGAGCTGCATCATCTGACAATTCGTTCCTCCGCCGAGACAAAGCGGAGGTCGCGGCGTGAGATTGTTGGTGTTTGGTGCGTTTCGGCGAATCACACAGAAGCCGCCAAAACAGATTTCATCGAACCTGTGCAGAGCTGAAAGAAATGCGTGAAGAAATACCTTTTTTTTTTTTGGATTTGCAGAGAGGTTTCCATGTGTTTAATGAAAGCTTAGCAGCTAATTCGAGCACCAGAACCTCTTTTCGCGCACATGTAGGTGAGCAGACAGACACCTGCTGCTCCGCCGCTAACACGGTCACGTCTTCATTATGCAGATTTCCTGCGCGTGCTGACCTCTGACCTTTTCTGTGTCGAACCGGCTGCTGATTCAAAGCAACGAGGCGAAGAGCCGAACTGACCTGGTTACACACGCACACACACACACACTGTTGCAGCAGGTTATCTCCACATGGTTAGCRTGTTTTTACGCCACATGATGAAATATTGAAGAAATAGAGTAGGAGGAACACTGCGTGCATGTATGTGTGCTTGTTAAACTTTACTGTCTCTTTCATAACCGATGTGATGAAATCAGAGGCCAAGTGTCTGACTCAACTACGGCCCGCCACGGGAACACACACTCAGTGGAAGCAACACTTGCTTCACACACACACACACATCTGCTCACACTCTTCTTACACGTGCTGTCCTCATTCTCATGAATACCACCTGTCTTCCACCTGTGCTGCTGCGACACCAAAGTTTTAATCTCCACCTGAGTCTGCAATCTGTCGCTCTGAGTGTGTATGTGTGTTTGTGTGTGTGTGTGTGTGTTAAATCTCCTAACTTCCTGCGTATTAACCTACAGTCTGGCCCCGGCTCTGTTCTGGTGGTCTCTCTCTCTCTTTCTCTCTGTGTGTTTCGCCTCAGGGCATCCTGATTCGTCGAGCCTCAGGGAAACACTCAGTTTAAAGTTTGGCTAACAGTGGGAGTTTAAGAGACCGTTAAAGCCCCGGGGTGGATAAACGAGGAAACACCCTKGAGCTCGTTCTCCGCCCGAGCGAGCTCAAGTCTCCGCTAAATATATAAGCTGCACATTTTGAACGTAACAGCAGGTAAACGTTCCTCCACCAGGTGCTTTCCTCCAACCACCTGCACAGAAATCCTCAGCTCCAGTTTCGTCTGAACTCACAAAGTCAGAGCCATGCATCATTCATGACTTGATGTCTTGGAGACTCGAAGTTAGTTTTGCATCATTTCCTCAGATCAATAATACATTTCAAAGTTTTAACAACAAAAACTTCCATTGCAAAAATATAAATAAATAAATTTGGTAGATTTTATGTTTTGTTTTTTCGTTTTCATTTATTGTAAAACGGTGGAAACTGTACACATAAAAGTTTGGTGATGTTGGATGATATTACACTTTTTTTACATTAGAAGATAATACTAAAAAAAACAAGTACAAACATTTGTCTGAAGACGTCTTTCCACTAAGCTGTCGGGCTAAATAAAGACCAAACTTCTGCTTTATGTGTCAGTCTGAATGGCAGTGACTCTCCTGCACTAACTGCACAGAAACGTGGAACAGAAAAGCTCAGATTATACGGAGCTGAATTGGGGTCATGTGTTTTGTTCAAAATAAAAAAAATTGAAACTGAAAAAAGGAGATTTGAAACTGAAAAGTATTTTGTTTGAAACTTTTCCAGATTGTAATGCAT
>NW_013952539.1:797372-804046 GCF_001266775.1 Austrofundulus limnaeus
ATGCATTACAATCTGGAAAAGTTTCAAACATCATGTCTTTTCAGTTTCAAATAATTTTTTTCAATTTCAAATCCCCCTTTTTTTCAGATTCAGTTGTTTTTTTTAAATTTTGAACAAAATATATGACCCCAATTTAGCTCGATAAGATTAATGACGTTTTCCATTTATATCAGGGCTATTCAACTAAATTGCTCCGGGGGCCACAGTTAATGCAGGCCAACATTTAAGGGGCCGAATATCCAGCAATTAAAATCATTATGTAAATAAACCAAGAATTACAAAGATCTGTTACCTTTGAAATAGTTAATTTTGCTGCATTTAATCATGAATACAACATACAGAATCGTAATAAAAGTTGTGATAATAAAACATCAAAAACAAAAATAACACATTATACCTCATATTTAACACAAATATTATTTCGACATCTCTGACTTGCCAAACTTTTTTATCTGTTTTATTTTCACTTTCATAGTTTTATCTTCACTTGCTTTTAGATTTAACTGTCTTGGATGTTCATTTTAGCCAAAATTCTGATGTTTCTGTAGATACCACTCGTGTCTGTGTCTAACTCAGGGGTTCTCAAACGTTTTGGGTTAGGGCACCCCTTACAAAGGTGAAAATATTCCACGGACACCCCTTAATAAACCCTATGCTGTTAATGCAGGTAATAGTATTTTTGTTTGGTTTAGTATGCTTGTTTTACACCACTAGTGCAATATTCCCCATATGCATTTTTTGAAATAAAAAACAAACAAAAAAACAAATGAACAATTTCCTGAAATTTTTTGAGGGCCCCCAAGAAATGACTCACGGACCCCTGGGGGTCCTGGGACCCCAGTTTGAGAACTTCTGGTCTAACTAAAAGAACTTATAGGAGTTAAAGTTGAGAGATGAATGAGTCAACTGGTGGGCTGAACTTTGGCCAATAGCCCCGATATGCATCGTATTCCGTAACTGGAAAGTGGTAGTGATGTAATCTCCCAACAAACTGCATGAAAAAGTGTTCCAGTTAGACGACAAGTGATCGTATTGCTGCCACTAACTCTGCTACAACTCTGCTACAATATAAACAATAACAGAAAGAGAGCTCTGCTACGTACGTCATGCAAATAAACCATTATTTTGATATGTATAGTATGCACAAAAAACGCACTACTTGTACGAGTGATTAAACATGCACAAAATCATTAATAAATATAATTAACAGTAAAAGTTATGGAGCTAACTTTCTAAAACTGTGAGTCGCCGCCATCTTGAAATCAGAACTGGAGGTAGCTGCAGCCGCTATACGAGTGGGTTTTACCACTTGGAAGGGGCGTTCCAGTTTAAATTTACCAATGGGAGCGAAGGAAATTTCCAATTCCCACTGCTGCTGGAGTGCAACATAAGACGTACGCGCAGACAGAGTGTGATTTCGTTTACAAGGACACCTTCATGACTCGAGCTGCCTTAAATATCTGCTGCCAAAAGAGATTAAAACAAAGAGTGGGATTTGTTTAAATGAAACCTGGTCTTGTTCTAATCCCTGCATACACACACACACACACACACACACACACACNCCTCTGGCCGTAACAGTTTTTAAAAGTTGGTAATATCAGTTGTCCTTTTGTAACAGATCTAGTTGAATGACCACTTCCAGAATTTGATTTGGGCAACAATGCACAGAGAGTTCCAAAATTGGCACCTTGGAAGATTTAACCTCAAAAGTACAGTTTTTATATTAAATGTTGCTGAAACAGCAGGTTTCTCAGTGGATCTGAGCTCAACAGTGCAGCCTAGGTGGAGTAGTCGAACACAGATCCATTGAGCTTTCAACACACGGCATCTTCAGAAAAGTTGATAAAATAAACTTTAAAAATACAAGTGTGTATTGAACCGATTATTATTCGATACAGATATGTGTATCATTGCACCTCTAATATAAATACAGTATTGTTTGTAAAGTTATGATCAAGAGAGAAAACTGTTCACAGCAGCCTGTGTCAGGGCAAGCAACAAATGTCAACAAATGCTAAGTTAATTCCAGCCATTTTGATTTATAAATTAATGAATGGAACTCATTTTGTCTAATTTCTATAGAGGGTTGGTTTATGATTTCCTAACACAAGTTAACTGACTGTGACTTTTAGAACCAGGCCAGAAATCACCAGAATAAGGAGCTTCTTATCTTGAAAGTTTATGAGTCATCAACCTAAATCTCTGCAGAACCGTTTGACCTGACATGAAGCTGAACATCCAGTTCTGACCTCTAATTGTTCTGCTGTTCCTGATAAGACTTTTGTTTTGAGCCGTCTGTTTGAACTAAAGATAAAAACTGCATGAAATGTTTTAAAGCATGTAAATATTGAATAAACTGTAATATTCATTGTTTTTATGTATTCAAAATGGGTCTGTGCGTGCGTGCGTGCGTGCGTGCGTGTGTGTGTGTGTGTGTGTGTGTGTGTGTGTGTGTGTGTGTGTGTGCGCGACAGAAGGGGGGGATTGCTCCACACCAACACACACACAGAGGCCGGCCTGGGATTGTCTCTGTGATGAAACCAGCAGTAACGTCTGTTGTTGGCATGATGACTCCATCCTCCATCCTTTGTGACATGACTGTGAGCGCGTGTTTGTTGTGCGAGTGCGTGTTTTTGTGTGCTCGCTTTTTCGAAAACACGAAGCTAACCTTTGACCTCCACAGTGTGGTTTGTGAAAAGATTTGGTTCACAAACAAATTGAGTTTTTATAACTGATGAAAATGTTTTTTTTCCCTTCAGGCTTCAGAGTTTTGCAAATTTTAAATAAATGGAAATCAAGTTTTATAATTTTGAATTGAAGTTGTTTTGAAAAAACAGCTGGATTATTCAAGCTCCTTTATTGAAACAGTGGATCTATTGTGTGTTTTTTGTTGTTGTTTATCTCACTGTTTTTGTAAACCTTTCTTTTGGTTTTTGCTGCCACACTTCGTCACAAATCCCTCCTGAAACTCGTTTTCCAGGAAAATCGTGCTTGAAGTCCTGCACCTTTGTGACCTCTGCTCCTTGCAGCCCCACTGTTCCACCTGCCTCCCTCTCATTCACACACCTGTTCTCTGTTTCTCTCTTCTTTCAGGTGCACACCTCCACCTCTCCCAATTCTCTTCCACCTGTTCCTCATTCTCACCACAGATCGTGATGTCATCTGAAAATGTCACAATCTATGGGCCTGACTTGCTGCTGTATAAATAAAGTTGTCACTGACTTTAGCATTTAACAAAAATGTGACCTAATCGTTAATTTTAAAAATAAATAAATAAAACTTACATTGCTAAAAATAAAAGTTAGACAGTTAAAAGTCTAAATCGTCATCTCTTTGAGCTGAGATGGTTGGACCAAGGTGAGGCATCATGGACTCAAAGTGGGGCCATCGTGCTCCTCGTTGCGGTGTGCGGATTTTTTTTTTTTTGTTGCACGACTAAATTTGCTCATTACAAATACAACAACTACAAATGAAAGCTGAGTGTTTTCCAGTCTGAGATGATGAATCAAACACATCAACCTCTGCGAGGAGTCTCCGCGCTCGTTTCCTCAGGTGAGTTGCGTCAGGATCTAATTAAGAGCCTGATTCTTCCTCCCACGGGAGCGTCAGATCTCTCTGGTTCATCTAGCAAAGTAAAACACGATCACAGTGTGAGTAACGGCAGAGACGCTCACTTGATGTTTATTTTAATGATTCTGATTGAGGCTCTGATGTTTCCACCAGAGAGCTGATGAAGCTCAGCTGGAGCTCAGGCTGCTGCTCCACATGTGAGAGATGCTTTTTCCTGATGAGGAGGCCTTTTTTTTATTTAAACCAGACTTGATAACTTCAAGTTAATCTTGAATTACTTAATGCAGCAGAAGCAGATCTAGAAATGTTGTATTTTTCTTTTTAATAATTAATAGAAGTTATAAAATATTGATTGGGTTGACACATTCAGGAAAAAAAAACGTTTTGAAGTTGTTTGTGATTCAAACTGACAAAAGAGCTAATATTGTCATTATAGTTCATCAGTCTTGCAACATGGTGTTTGTGTATCTTGTAGATGAACATACACAAAGTTTTTATCATGGCTAAATGGGTCAAACCTCTGAGCTGTGATTTGTCAACAGCTTTAAAGGAGTAAAACTGCAGCGAATCATTTTGTTCAAACTGCAACACAAATACCTAAAACAACTAATTGCTAAAAGAAAATAAGCAATATTGGAAATGAAAAAGTCTATTCGTTATATTCAAGCATAAAATGGAAATACAGAATGAAGAGTTTGTAATAAAACAAAGCAAAAAAGGTGAATGTTCTTCTTTCTGTTGCTCCCTTTTCCTCAGAGAGCGAACTTCATATGAAAGATTTTGCTTTTTTTTTTTTAAAGCTAGAGCTGTTGCAACCTGGACTTGAACCTGTAGCCTTGAAATTATACATACATACATACATACATACATACAGTATATACAGTATATANCACACACACACACACACACACACACACACACACACACACACACACACACACACTGGTGCTGGTTGAAGGATGAAGTCAGCCTCTGATTGCAGAAGAGTTACAGAAGTGTTGACTTGTGTGAAGGTTGACCTCATCCCAACATGATGTCACATCTCTAACAGTTGCATTAACAGCAGCTCAAGTTTTTACTTTAATACGCTTGGAAGTGTCCAGAATTCATGCAAAAGTCTTTTTTTTAAAGGTGATCCGTTTATTTTTAAGCTTTTAAACTAAATTCTAAAAGTTTACTGAGGAAAACTTTCAAACAAAATAGCTCTTTACAAAGAGTTTAAAGATGAATTAAACCAAGCGTCTGATGCCACTTCTGCAGATTTATGGTCAGGCTGTGGTTCCAGTTCATCTTGAAATTAAACTTATTCAAATCCAACAAAGTTTAGAGTAATACAAAGAGATTTTATTTAAATTTTGTCCTCTATGTGATTCATCTCTGCACAGAATTTGCTTAAATCTTTTGCATATGACAGTAAATGCAATTTGCATGCATGCATTCTGTTAAACTGAGCAAAACAGCTGAGACWGAAAGGTTTAAAGTGTAACTGTTGTATTTTTTGTCACTTAGTCATACAGCAGAGATTTAATTAGCAGCTGCATAAATGTTTTCGACTCAGCTCTACGTGCCTCTGAACAATGTCAGTGTTTCAGCGAAGTGTTTCTGTAAAAAAACAGCCGGGTTATCTCACACCTGCTGGCTTCTCAGTGTGTGTGCGTGTGTGTGAGTTTGTGCCACTGAGACATGTGAAGAATGTCAGCATGATGTAACACACACACAATCGCCAAAGTGGTGATGGATCAGTGGAGAATTCCTGGTTCTGACGTGCAGATGGTGAAGAAGTGCAGACAGATAAGACAGACTGTTAACTGAGTCACAACACGGCGTCTCAGACTCCGCTGTGATGTCAGGACCCGGCCCGCTGCTTCAGTCTTCATCGGTTCTGATGTGCAGCTGATAAGAGAGGTGACATCCCTGTGATTATTGTTCACACTCACTTTGTCTTTGACACCAGAAATGAGGAGGACACTTTTTAACCACCAGAGGGAGACAAACTCCACCATCTCACCCAGGGCCGTGCAGAGACCACTAAAGGTGCAGGTGCTCAAAGTAAAAAAAGGGGCACAAACTGTACCGATGGCACCACATTGTAGGGTGGAATATAAGCAAGAAAAGTAAGGATGGAGATATACAACTGAACCAAATCTAGGGAAAACTAAAATATCCACACCATCATACATACGTGTTAAACATTTATTTATTTTCACTCTGCAGGACTCCTTTCATTATAGTGAAGTATTGAGGTATTTGAAACCTGCACATGAGCAACAAATGTCAAATAGAGAGTTAGACCTCCTGACAGATTTTGATCTTACACACAATCCTCCAAGCAAAAGTCTGTATTAGTCACATGATCCAACTAGAGGGGCTGCAGAATACTGTTGGCTGTGGGGAAAGCCAGAATGCAGGGCAGAGATAACAGCACCTGCAGACGGGAGGAGGATGGGGCAACAGAGCAGGTTGGGAGATGGTTATTTAATTTTACTTATTGTTTTTTTTTTATGTCCCGGGGCTCTGAGATGTAAAATAAACTTAAAGCTGACTTTAAAAGAAAATCAACCCGTATACCTGCGAAATGGATCAAGCTAAAGACAAATGACGTAACCTACACCTGCTGCCTATAAGAACACAAATAATGCAATACAATAGTCAARTATTTAAACATTATTATTATTATTGAAACTCTATAGTGGAATATTTTTAAATTGTCTTTGTCTTCATTAATCTTTATGCTCGCAGACTTCAGTCAAACACTGTTCAAGATTTACAGCTCTATATGTTTTGTTTACCTTTTTGTTGCCTTGGTAATGGCTAACAGCTCGATTTCAAACCTGCCTCTTTGCAGCAGAGAAGCCAGCGGGGATCCAAACTTGTGACTGTGGGACGATAGTCACAAGCCGTCTGCAGGAGTTATTTTGGATGGGATTTTGGAAAGAAGCTGCAGGGGTGAGGACATTTATTTCAGAAGTGATGAGGGCGGTGAAGTGCAAACACAATAAATATCACAGCACCACACATTCCTGTGTAGGGTTTGATTTTGTAAGCTAGAAAACAATGTAACTGCAAACTTTTCTGCATGTGTATGTATGTATGTATGTATG
>NW_013952539.1:804711-806329 GCF_001266775.1 Austrofundulus limnaeus
CACACACACACACACACACACAGTCACAAGATATTTTAGAATCTCAGAATTTAGATGTCCTGCTGCACACTTTTTTTCACTCACACAAGAAATCTTTTATTTCGTTCATCTTCAAACTGAAATCACTGCCAGCGTGCTGCACATTAAACAGAGGCCTGGGAGGAATGCAAACACACGAGAACACGTCTCGGCTTCACACAATGCTTCCTGTCTGTGTTGCTAAATTCAGTGAGAAACCTAAAACCCCAAATGAGAAAACCGTGACCTTTTTCCACAACTCGTCTAAAGGTAAAACCCAGAGAACAGCTTCGACCCTGCCTCGTCTTTAACGTCACACTGAGCACCGAGAGATTCCTGCAGCCGAAAACACAACAAAATGTGTCTAAAACTTCCACAGTCTGAGCCACTCACAGAGAATCTGAAGTATTTTTCAACACTACTCACCAGCTTTGTCATCCTGCGGACACTTTGCCTGATTGTGCTGCTCATCCAGGACAAAATAAAATAAATTAAAATAAAATAAAATAAAATAAATAACCCCACAAAATTTAAGGTGTGTTATTGTTCAACTCAACTCCACGCAAAATTTAAAACTCTGAAATAAGCTGTTTTCCTTGATTTTGAAAATATTAGGAAATAACTTTAAAATAAAACAATTTAAACACTTATAAATGATGTAGATTTTGTCATTCATTACTAACACTAGTGGTTTATAACATATTGTGCTTTTTCCATATTTGGTCATTTTATTTTATTTATTGATTTATTTATCCACTCAAACATACCAATCTATCTGCATAAAACACAGAAAAGATGCCGGCATGAGAAAAAGTCCCAGCTAAAAAACATCTTAAAAAATAAAATAATAATAATAAAAAAAAGACGTCTGGATAAAAAGGCATTTGTTTCGTGCTGATTTTACCACAAGACTGACGGATAGTTCGATTTAAGAGCATGCCTTTTTGTTTTCTGTGGTCATAAGACAAATTCTTCACAAAAAATAAATAAAACATTAAAAAAATCAAAGCTTTGACTTGATGAATAAAAATGAAAGTTTAAAAATTTCTTGCATGAAAGCACATCATGCCAAATAAATGCCAGGAGTGTGGCTGTTTTGATCAAATGTTGAAAATAAATGACAAGTTTGATCTGAAGAGAGGTAACTATCTCATTCCTGGATTGTTCTGCCTGATATTTCATCTGAAATCAGGTTTTATGGTAATCAGTCATTAAAACGTTTAATTTGAGCCCATCTGACTGAGCTGCTGCAGGGGGATGTGTTCAGTGTTCTGTGCTGTGTGCTTGACAGAACACAGAACAATAAGCATTTTTAACATTTTTGTATCTCGCAGCTGAACCAGCAGGAATAAAAAAAAAAGAAAAGAAAAGCAGAAGTGACTTCTTGTATGCGACATACGCTCAAGAATGTCAGACAACCTAAAGACGTTTTGATGATGAAGACACATTTTTCACATTTCGGCTATAGTGAAGGTATGTGGTAATGCTGAGCAAACAGCTGAGAATTAAACCCTAGAAGCACAGCAACAGCAACAGCATCCACAACGCTGACCAGCTAAGGAAAACTAGTCACTTGTAAAACAGGAATGTTCATTTATAT
>NW_013952539.1:807353-813397 GCF_001266775.1 Austrofundulus limnaeus
ACACACACACACACACACACACACACACACACACACACAGCTCTGATATCTGTTTCTCCTCTGCTGTCTCTCTAACACACACACACACAGACACACACACACACAGAGGGAAGCAGATAACTGTGATTCCACTGCTGAATTTTTAACGCTGTTGTGGAACTTTTTTTTTTTTTTCCAGGCGGGTCACTGTGGCACCGGGGTACTGTTACACTCACAGAGACAGGGAGACAGGGTTCAGTTCGTTTCTTTTGTTTACCCGGGCTGGACTGACACAAACTCTGCAGGGCATGTGTGGAGGTACGGTAAGTCCCAAACACTTGATCTACACAACTACGCAAAAAAAAGCCTAAAATTATCACAAATTTTAAACAGATTAAAACTTTTGGCAACTTTTATTTTGTRGAAATAAATATTGATTAAATCTAAACTCAACTTTGATTCTATATTTTTGCAGAGCTGCATGGTTTTCAGTAAAAGTGAGCTTTTCTGAGTTAAATTATCCTTTTATTATAAACAGTATAACATCTCATTTATTAGAAGTGTAAATATTATGTTTTTTTTTTGTTTCCAGCTTTAATATGATTAYAAGTAAAATGTGCACTCAGCCAATATTGTCTTTATGTTGATTTTTAGAGTTTATTTAATGTTTTCACCTTTAAAAGAGTTTTTTATGTTTTGGTCTGCAGCTTGGAGCTCTTTAGTTGCACTCACTGTTCTTTACTGTCAATCTTGGCAGCTTTAATTACCTAAATTATTAATCGTGGAAGGTTTGTTTGTGTGTAGTTAGTGAAACATGTATAGTAAAAAGTGCTTAGGTTTAGTTGAGGTGTTTATTTTGAAACTAAGACCTGATTTAGAAGTGGAATTTAAATTGTTTTGTCATATTTAAACATTTTCAAATTGCTTGATTGTGTTGAATATTGGGATGATTTGTTGTTGGGCTGTCATTGATCTAATAGATGAAACTAAACATGTACAACTTGGTTRAACTAACTTGTGAAATTCATGGAGACGTTTCAGTTTATTAGAGACCGACTCCATCAGGAAGCTGTAAATGTCACGTGTGCAGAGATTAAAAAGAAACTGCAAAACTAAAAAAAGGCTTTATTTAACAAATGATCAAACAGAAAGTTCYGCACTAAGGGAACTCTGAAAGTCCAAACCCAAATGAAAAAATAATAATAACTAGAGGTGATTTAAATCCAATGAAACAATGGAAACCAAGCAGAATATACAATGAAGTTCATCAAAAATAACTGGTGGCAATCTAGAAAGGAAAACTGCAATGTAAAACATTTGTCTAAAAAACTAACTTCTCTCTGTTGTGTCTTAGAGAAAAAAGTGATTGTGCRGAAGTGAAGCTTTCTTAAAGTGCCTGTGACATCAAATTTTTGCAGTAAATACGAATGCATTTTTGGAAAGTCAAGATTGATAAAATAATGCAAAAATAATTTTACTCTGTTGAGATGAACAGCTTTCAAGGAATTTGCATGTGAAGTAACAGGAAGTGATGTCAAAGGGGAACGTCTGCATGTAAACAGAGCGTTGCTACAAGGCTAACAACACAGACTGTAAAGAATCATGTTTCTTTAGATCATTTTGAGTCACTGAAGAAGAGTCAGAGTTCATATTTTGTAACAATAAAAAACGGAGTTTCATTTCATAAAAAGTTCCCCTTTGATGTCACTTCCTGTTCCACTTTGACCAAGCCAAATTCTGAAGAAAAYGTACCAGTTATGTGACAAAATAGGTTAAATCAGTTGTATTGTGCCAAGTTTTTTAAATATAAAGATGCTTTCTTTGACTTTTTATATTTGAGTGAGATGCATGTCGCACTTTCAGAGATGAGAAAGAAGAACCAAGTTTATAACAACAAGCAATAAATGATAGCTTTGTGTTGTTTGAAGTGGGACAAATGAGAACACTGTTATGGAACAGGCCAAGGATTTAATCTCTTCATCATCTATAGTGATCCGATGTCAAATATTCTGGACCAGAGTTTAACTTCATGTTTCCTCTCTTCAGGTCTATCCTGTCCCGATGATGTCACCGTAGCAATATGACCCTGAACACKCAGAAAGAGAAGGAGCTCCTGCGGCGCAGAGGCAGCACGCCGGTTGCCCCCCTCTACAAGCAGCTATCTGGGCCTCGAGACCTCCGGTTCTCCACCAGCAACCAGGCCGGCTCGGAGCACGTCGGACCTCCTCGCAGCCACCCTCCTTTGGGGCACTCAGCATCCTACCACCCCGGAGACACGTCCCTCCACTACCGAGCCCAGTGGAGCTCGGACTCGGACGAGGACTCGCAGAGTGAATCGGACTGTGTTTACCGGGTGGTGTTGCTGGGAGACCACGGTGTTGGAAAGACCAGCCTGGCAGGAATCTTCGCTGGAATCACAGAGAAAGACGAACAGCCTGGAGGTGGGGATGATCTTTGTAGTTGTCTTTCATGTCCCACTTTTGTTTGCCCAAACTTTTTTTTCCCCCTTAGCTGCTTTAACTTTATACAAGATCTTCAATTTATTACACTCTCTAAGATGTCCCTCTGAGCTCTGGCTTTCATCAGCCGTCACAGAATCCAACGTTCCCAGGATTGTTCCGATTTAAAGCTCTGACAGGAAATGACACGTATACACAGTGGAAACAATGACCATCTTTGTCAGTTTGCCACTTTTTCTCTGAGCCTCTTGCTGTCTCAGCATTTTCTGGATCCTTCTACGATGTTGGAATAYAGTTTAAAGTGCCTGTGACCTGAAATATTTAAAATAAATATAAAGGCATTRTTGGAAAGGCGACATCATTAGCATATTGCAAAAATAATTTCCCGCTGCTGAGATGAACAGTTGTTGAGATATTTGCATGTGAAGGAACAGGAAGTGATGTCAAAGGGGAAGATCTGCATGGAACAAAGCATTGATAAATAGCTAACRACATAGACTGCAGAGAAGAATCTGATGTTTCCTTAGATTATTTTGAGTTTCTATCGGAGAGAGCTGAAGACGAAGAGTTTAAATATTGTTTCAATAAACAAAGACCAGAGAGTTCTCTTTCTTAAAGAGTTCCCCTTTGATGTCACTTCCTGTTGCAGTTTGGCTGAGCCAAGTTTAAAAAAATGCCATTTATGTGACAAAATTGATAAAATCGCATGTTTTATGCAAGGTTTCTTGTATAAAAATGTGTTTTCTTTGACTTTTTGATTTTAAAAAGGTACTTTAAGGGTCCTTAAGACTTTTTTGTTTTTTCTTAAAGAAAATATGTCTCATGTCACCTGGCTGACACCGAATGATCAATATGGTATATTACYATCGCTGCCTTTCAATATTTATTACCTTTCATGTTCAGAATACCTTAGAAATAATCTAAAAAGCCCATTTTCAAAACATYACCTTTATTTTACCAGTAATAACTCACACACTTGTATAAAATATCACCATAGTCAAGTACTGAAAGAAATACTGTAAGGAAATTTTCACATAGATGCCCAAAACAAACAGAATCAAAGCACAGATTGGTGCCCTGTACCATTGACTTTGTTGCAACATGGCAATCTGGACTGGCCTGAAAWGATTGATTAGCTTCTGTATCACATGATTACAAACCCCTGCCCTGATTGGCAACGTGTATTGATCTGCAGAGGGTCTGGCAAAGTGAGGACAACAACAGTCTGCAGGCGGTGTCTGAGGGAGTTTGTTGTTTGGCATCACCAAGTTCCAATGTCAAATATTCAGAACTGAGCACTGATATGCTWAAAAAAAGCCAGATAAGATGAGACAAACAACAAGATTAATGTTGAAAAAACCTTCAACRAACATATATTAATCCAAAATGAACCCACAGATTCAAAGATGTCTAACATGTCTGCAGATTTTTCTTGTTTCTGATTTTACTCTTTAATATTTGCTACAGAGGACACATATGAGCGGACGCTGACAGTAGAYGGAGAGGAAACAACACTGCTTGTCATGGATACATGGGAAAATGACAAACTGGTAAAATGTTTTTTTTAAATATGCAGTTTTGATAACAGAAAAATGAATATTATTGTTCTCAAAGTTTGGCACTTCAAACTAAAAGTTTGACGAACTTCTAAAATAAATGACAAAACAGGACATCTCAAATTGYGCAAATTATGGCACTTTTAGCTTTCCGTACTTTCATCTCTCTCTTTCCTGCAGCATTCTGTTTTCCACACAACTCTTTGAAACCAAACATGCAGGTTTTCAAGCTCCTGTGTGTCGTCTCAGCTTACCGTCCTTGCTTTGCTTTGATGTAGAGTGCTTTAGAAAGTTTTTTTATATCAATGTTTTGTTAGAGCTGGCAAAAAGCAGCAAAACAAAAAACATATGATCCCTCCTAAAGATGAGACCGGTGATTAACGTGACTAATTTTAAGGGTACATATCCTGTAAAATCCACTTTTTTAGCCATTTAATACATTTTATTGTGGACTTGGAGTGCAKAAAATTTGAATTTAGTCTCTCTTGGTCCTGCATRGATRTCTTTATAKTCTGTTTGGGTGATATTTTTAACTCSTTCATTTATCTCTTTTCTCTGTGACATTTAAAAATAARGTSTGGATTTACCAACTAACCAATTTGGTGGTCTTAATTYTCCTCTGGTTCWGGGTCGGACTTTGGCCCAACATGTAAGGCTGGATGGACAAGTCTTCCCTTGTTGACATCTTTTAATTCATTTGTAAATATAAAGTTTCTGAGTCCTTATATAGCCGTAAACCCCTCTATCAAACTAGAATGGAACAGTCTTAAAGCTTCAGGGGGCGGGGTGTGAAGTGCCTCATTTGCATCTAAAGAGACAGCCTCAAAACGAGTGGATCTTAGACACACCCCAGAAAAGGGGCGTGGCTTGTGGAGTTACAGTAAAGCATTGCAGTTCTACTTTATATAGACCCCCAACTGAATGATTTAAATGTAAAAAAATGTAACTGTTTCCCAAATAAAAGTCAACAAACAACTAAATTCTATCAATCTGAATTTCTTGTTTTATATTTAAAAAAATAAAAGTTGCTTCTTTGTGTCTGTGGTTCCTGTCAGGAGGAGGATGACCCATCTTTTCTTGAAGACTGTCTGAAAGTGGGGAGCGCGTACGTCATCGTCTACTCTGTCACCGACCGCTCAAGCTTCGACTCRGCCGCTGAGCTCCGCATCACGCTCCGGCGCACTCGCCAGGCCGAAAACCTTCCCATCATCCTCGTGGGGAACAAGAGCGACTTGGTCCGAGCCAGGGAGGTCGCCGTGGAAGGTGAGGTCAAAGGTCACAGCAGGGAGAAATGTGAACGCACAACAGAAATGGACTGCTGCTTTAACGAGCGAACCTCTTTCCCCAGAGGGCCGAGCATGCGCCGTGGTGTTTGACTGTAAATTCATTGAGACGTCTGCATCTCTGCAGCACAACGTGGCCGAGCTGTTCGAGGGCGTGGTGCGGCAGATCCGTCTCCGTCGGGACGGCAGCGAGGTCACGAAGCACAGGAGCTCCATCTACAAACGCAAGGAGAGCCTCACCAAGAAGGCCCGCCGCTTCCTGGACCGACTGGTGGCACGGAAGAACCAGCGCATGGCGGTCAAAGTGCGCTCCAAGAGCTGCCACGACCTAGCTGTACTGTGAAAGACACACGTCCAACGACACTTTGATTTTGACTCGTTTATGGTTTGGCTGGTTGTGATTTTGTGGACTTTTGAGTTTCACAATCAGCAACTGACCTCAGAGAAACCAATCAGCAGCAAACTGAGACAAACAGACACTAATGTCCACACTGTGATCAGAACAAACAGCTCATGTTTCCGTTTAACTTTCTGTGACTTTTCCTCATGACCTAAAGGTTGAAGATGAATGTAAGGAATCATCACTGTACGGTTTAAAAAATGTATGTGTGCGTTTATGGACTGAACGATTTTCATCAGTGAGCATGTGGTTTTTGTTGTGTCCACTCTTGTTGTCCTGGGATTTTTTTTTTCTTTCAATTTTGAGTCCGAAGTGTAAAATAAAACTTTAGAGAATCTTTATTTTAAAATCATTTGTTGACGATGAC
>NW_013952539.1:814151-815562 GCF_001266775.1 Austrofundulus limnaeus
AGGTGTAACTGAAAGATATTGGATTATTTAGGCATGTTTGTAACCAGTTGAATGTTGAATGTGAAAAGAGTTATACAACCACACAGTGCTGGGCTTGTCTCTTATTTTCATCTAAATTATCATAAGATTTCATAATTACAAGGAAAGATGCCATAATTACAAGATAAAATTACAAAATTACCAGATAAGATGTTATAATTATGAAATCATGACATCATAATTATGGGAAAAGATGTCCTAATTACAAAATAAAAATACAAAATTATTAAAAACGATTTTATAATTATGAGATCCTGACACCATTATGGGGAAAGATGTTATAATTACAAGATATTTATTCATAAATCTGGAAAGTTGCCGTTTTCTGACCACTACTGAAGAATTGCTGAATCAGGAAAGTAAATTATTATCAGCTTGATACTTCCAAAGGAAAGGCTTTAATTTAAAGGATACTTGTTATTAACAGGCTTTATAGAAAATTTACAGCTAATTATTTTACTAATATCCTTTTTTTATCTTGTAATTATGAAATCCTATCCCATAACTATAACATCTTTTCTCAAAATTCTGAGATCTGGGTCTTGTAATTACGAGATAAGGAGCCTATTTTTATCCTCTGGTGAACACAATGTTCTTCCATACTGATCTGATCCAACACTTGTTTATTTTCTGTCCAAACACCCAAAAAATTAGTTCTCTCTCAGAAAACAGAACAAACAAGAAAAAAAGTTTAAAAAAATTGCACGCAATGATTTGCAAACTTTAAAAAAAGTTTTCAAACTCTTTAAGTTTCACCATAAAACGTGAGCTGCTGGATTTCTATGTTGTCGTTTCATATTTTCTGTRAAGTAACTGTCTGATGTAGTTTATTTATCACCACTTAATATTTGCTCAAYGTAAAGCTCCACGAGTCAAACATCTTCACATCAGAACACTTGGATGTTTACKGTCGTCTTGGTGACTTGCTCTCTGTTGGACAGCAACGTGGAGGAGGCTGTTTGTGGTCATGGCAACACWGTGACACCTCTGTCTGGTTGATGAGAAGCAGATCGTCTAATGGTGYTTCCCCGCTCTGCAGCCTGCAAGGTGACGGAGATCTTCTGCAACCGAACGACTCGTTGGGTTTTATTTTCTACACTCTCCATCATGTTCAACATTCCTGCCTCTCTTTGTGCCTTCGTTAAGTAAAACAGCGTTCACAACAGCCCTTCTTTTATAAAAGACTCTCCTAAATGCAGAACCTCATGCCAACAAGCTCCTGCATGGTAAAAATTTAATGTTCAGTTTTCCTAAATATGATTTTTTTTATGTGACAATGATGCTAAAACACTAAATTATTGTTAGATGATTTACCTGTGTTATAGAAAACAAGTGTATGGAGAACTGAAACAGACAAAACAGATATATATAT
>NW_013952539.1:817797-821531 GCF_001266775.1 Austrofundulus limnaeus
CATCCAGAGGACCTACTTATTTTTTCTTTTTGATTTTTTTTCTACCTGGATTACTGAGATGCATCAGGACATAATAAAGTACAGATAACCAAAATTTCTACTAAAGTACAGTAACAAAGTATTTGTACTCAGTTACTTTACAACTCTGATAACAGCAGCTGTAGATGTGCTCAGAAAGGGAGGAGGAAAGGTTTGTTCATGTAACAAGCTGGATGCACATCACTAACAGTAACACCTGACTGTTCGAAAGAGCCATCAAACATCCCACCTCTGATGTAAACCCAGAAATTTAAGGCTGAATCACATTTTCTACACTAATGTATACAAGGCAGGTGTAACTGAAAGATATTGGATCATTTAGGCRTGTTTGTAACCAGTTGAATGTTGAATGTGAAAAGAGTTATACAACCACACAGTGCTGGGCTGAACCACGTTTACTGACTGCTCTCAGTGTGTTAAGCAACAAAACCAGGAAGTTGTGTTAACTATAACACGTTCTTCAGAATCTAACCCCACCTGTTTGACATCACTGAAGTGGGGGACACTATCCTTTCCCGGGGTCAAATCCTCGTGAAATAATTCCTGTTTCAGCTAGTTTTTCTTTTACATTCAGTTGTTATGTGTTGAATGTGGGTTTAGGCATGTAGCTATACTTCCTGCTCTGGGTGACCATATCGTCCAGCCATCCAGACCAGTCTGTACATAAAACCACCAGTTTAATCCCAAACATATTCACACAATGGATAATAAAACTGTATCACATTTCATCTAAAAAAAAGACTATAAAATGTGTAGTGCTTTTTAAAAGTCAGTAAACAACCCCAATAAATTTATTCACAACAATATGTTTGTGCACTTTTGCCTCTGCTTGAATAAAAACATTGTCTCTGTTCAATCAGTTCAGCATCATTTTTGCTGTTATTTGTTTTTGATGCACACCAAGTTGAGTRTTCTGTTTAAAAATATGCATTAAAAAATAGATGACATTCTTTTCAGTCCATTTGTTTTCATGTTTATTACTTTTGGTTCGAATTCAAAAATCCGGAGTGAACCCGAGCTGACGGGTGTTAATCCTCCCTCATCATGTTTTTCTTTGGTCCAAATGAGATGACTTGTGAAAGCACGAGTCTTAACCCCTTCATCACAGCAGCTACATTCTATCTTCACGTGAAAAGAGACATTTTTTCCATCATGCTGCCTGTTGAGACCGACCAAAGGCGGCTTCCTGAGTTGTACAGTTTCCACAGGAAGTCCAAAGCAAAAGTTCATTTCAGCAAATAAGAAATCTAAAGTTTGTATTCTCTGACATCATTGCTGTGGGGGGGAAAAAAACTGTCAAACAAAATATAAAGATTTATATTGCTGCTACCTGTCCAGTCTCTTAATGTGGAATTTTCTCACAGGTTGTTTATTATKCCTGTAGCTCATGGTGCACATGGCACTGTGAGTCCAAACGGCAGACATCAATGCCTTCGATAAACAGTCAACTCTGAAATCACATTGTGTCTAATTGCTGAGCTGTAAACAAATCTGACGTCTCTTTGCCGTTTCACATCACCACTCAGACATTAATCTTAAAGCTTTTCAAACATTTCAGTCCCTCTGAGGTGAGTTGGATTTGCAGACACAGAGCAGAAAAACAACAGAAATTCAGACACATGAATGTGTTTCTTTAAACAGTGGTTCATTCTTCAGACATTCATCACTCTGTCTCTTTTTTTTAACRGTTAGACACAAACATGAGTTTAACTGTGACCCTCTGACTCCCCCTGCTGGATAAAAGCTGAACTCTCACGTTGTTTCAACTCTTTTCTTTATATTTTTTTCCTTCTTGTCTCCTTTTTTCTCCAACTCATTCTTTCGCTGAGAAGCTGTGACCACTGCTCTCTGGACACAACATCTAATAATAATTAACCCATTTAATCCAACCGTGTTTCTCTTGGATGTTCCTAGATTGGTAATCATTTCTTTTACAGTCCCCTGTGCAATTACCTAATATTTACATGCTAAGTAATAACATTTTACTATTAGTAATTTAAGTATAATAGTAAGTATACACTTTATAATAACATAGTAATTAGGTGACTGTAAAAAAAGTTGACATTAATTGAGACTTTGAGCTATAATTTTAATAGAATTACCCACTAAAATTAATTTAATTACACAGTATTTTTAATATGTTCTTACCAACATGGTAAATTACTGTAATTACTCAGTAATTGTATAGTAAAATTATATTACTTACCATGTAAAGGCTAGGTAATTGCATGGTAGGGGACTGTAAAAGAAAGGGTTAAAATTCAGAGGTGATCTGGGTTTTGCAGTTTCTGCCGCTAACCTTACATTACATGCTACACATCTTACACATAAACATATTTTTAGCACTAATGGAACCCCATACTGGACTGCTGAGACTGCTGAGACTCTTAAATCTAATTAAAAGTCATGTCCTGATGAATCTCAGTAATCCAGGTAAAAAATCAAAAAGAAAAAAGATTGCATAGGTAATGGTAAAGTCATCTTTACTCCTTGACTTTTCATTCTGAGTTTGAGATGCTTTTAAAGCCAATGTTGTTTTTCTTTATTTTAAATTGATCTTTAACGTTTTTGTGTTGCTTTGATGATTCATTCATTTATTTGGCTGAATTGTGAAGCACTTTGGTCAACTCGTGTTGCTTGTATGTACTATATATTGACCTCTGAGGACCTCTGAGGTCTTGATGGTTCATATTGCAGCAGGAGACTCTGGACCCAGACTGGGTAAAACTAGTAAAAAAGTTTCAAAATCAATTCTCTGAGTAACAGGAAGCCAGCGGCAGAACTCGACGGATACGGTCAAAACCATCTTGGTTTTTGTGGCGACTCAAGCAGAAGTGGTAATATAAAGACACGCCCGCAGTCCGCTGTAAAGACTTCTCAGGAGTTCTGTCCCCAAGTTTCTTATGAATTATAACCAGAACCAACTTTGTTCTTGACACTTTGAGAAAATCTAACAATTTTCTCAGTTCTTGCAGAGTAAGAAGCTTCAGTCTTATAAGGTAAGGAGCTCATTTTTCACTCTCCCTCAGTTGGTCCTCAGTTCTGCTCCTGCCGACTCTCACCTGTTCAGCTCAGGTGTCTCCACTTCCTCATCAGTCCAGCCTTTTTCATTCAGTCAGTTGTTTTTTTCACTCACAAATACTGCCTTTTTGGTTTCAGTGCTACAAACTGGCCTCCTTGTGCTCCTGTGTGCTGCTTCAACAGCCTTTTGTTTTTGTTTGAATAAAATAAGTTTATTTTTGAGTTCCTCTCAAGTCCATCTGCACTCTGGATCCAAAGCTCCTTATAAAACCGTTGCATGCATGTTTTAATTTTTCATCATTGCAGTGGATAGAATTTTTTTAAGAAATGCATCCTTTACAATAAAAAACACACAAATTTATTTTTCACATTTTTAAAATTACACAGGAAATGCCTGTGTTTAAATACGGGAATAAATCACATAGAATCCCCACTCATATATGATAGAACAGCCTAAAGAAAGATTCGTACCACTACTGACGTAGCAGGAAAACTAAAGTCTGTTATGATCTGTACTTAAAGGAGGAACTCTATGAGTCCTGAGCTAAAGTCACTGTGAAACAATCAAAACAAGATGAATAATGCAGGTAATGAAAAACTTAACGCAACTTAACACAATCTTGTTAAAAATATATTTAAAATGTTAAAATATTAAATGGTAAATATAAAATGAA
>NW_013952539.1:821966-823910 GCF_001266775.1 Austrofundulus limnaeus
GAGCATGAAGTCAGATCTCTGCTTGAGGATTTGATAAATGTAAAAATGAGGCTCTGCTATTTTAATTAATGCAGTAACTGGAAACTCATTTAGAAATACACACACATGAAAAAATTAATAAATAAAAAAACATAAATTTGTCTGTTTTTTTTTACATTTGAACTTCAGTGAAAAACTGATCACATACTGGACATTACATCACATAGATTACATCACATCGATTACATCACCAAGGCACCAACATCAAAACCAAACTAAAAAGTTAAACTTACTCTTAGTTAGCACTTCTCACATTCATAACAACTGTTTTATTGACTTTTTGTTTTACATATTTATCATGTTCTCCTGAGTTTTTATGCATTTACTTTCATTCTAAAATAATTCCTTTTCACTTTATTGCATTAAGTTTTATCTTTTTGTGCTCTTTATGTTTTGTTTTATTGGTTTTACACAGTCTTCATTATTTTTTGTCCTTTCAGCCCTTTGAGTTATGGAGTTGCTGCAGGTACAGACAGTATGGCTCACAGAAGTTTTCAGTTATCTCTTGATCCAGTGTCAGAACTGCTAATTTTATGTTCCAGCTGTGTATCCCCCTCCCGTTGCCCCTGCAGACAACATAATGGGCAACATGCCCGGATATGCAGGTAAGAGCTGTCCAGCTCAGGTTTTTACATAAAGTATGTGCTTCGCAGAAACTATAACTCTACTATCATTGTTTCAGGTGGTTTCCTGCCTCCTCCCATGCCTTTAGGACCTGTTGCTCTGCCCCAACTTGGGCCTATAACTGGAAGTAAGACGCTTCATTGAGTCATTCATCTAAAACAAGCCACTTGTCGCTCTGCTTCTTCTGAGGCTAAATTCAGCAAACTTTTAAAATTAAACCCATTTCTGGGACTTTTAGCCTCCCTCCCCTGGAGGAGGATGTTACATAAAATGTAAAATGCTCAATTAACCATGCAATCGGAAAATATTTACCACCACGTTCTCTGCTGCGTGACTCCCGAACAGGAACTCGAGACACTGAAAAAAAATACTTTGACACATTTTCTTTATTACTGTGGAAAAATAAATGTCTTTTAAAGCATCTTCAAAGACCCACTTGTGCAACCTATCCGATCCCCGACACCAACATGATTCATAGTGGAAGATGCTTTTATACTTCCGCCTGCGCTGTTGTTTGCAATTACAAAGCTGCTAATCACATGCTAACAATCAGGCTAACACTATTTAAATGTTGCTTCATAAACTAATAAAATAAGCCAAAGTAACCAGTTGTATAAAGTAAGATTGCTTTTATCCAAAGCAAACAGAACAAAAAGGTTCCAACAAACACAAAGACAAGAAAATAGATTTGTTTGAACAGCATATTTGAAAAAAGTTTTTTTTTTTACTCAGACTTAATAAACGGGACAAAATACTGTTATGACTCGAGAAAGGATTTTGTTGGGTTTTGGTTCTGGCCAACATCATATTGGGTTGTTCAGGTTTCACCAGGAACATCTGAAGAAGTTAAAAGGTTTTGAGTCTGGGTCCGCTGCTAATCAAAAGAAAATCTATTTATTTTGCTGTTGTTACAATATGCAATATATGTTTGTCTGTTTGGATCATATTGTTAAGGTATTTGTGTTTTTTTTTTTTCAGGAAAAACTAAATGGAGCAGAACTCTGGTCTAAAGGCTGATAATCTGAACTGAGCCAACAACCTGTTCCAGGACCTGGTACAGACACATCACAGACGTTACAATAGTTTGTTTTCTCCTCAAGGTTGCATGAATGTAACTAAATCTTGGATTCAAAAAAGTGTTTACGTTGCTTGAGAAGAGATTGATAGTTGAATAATGTACTTAAAATGCTTTTGAACCAAATTGATTTCTGGTTTAGAAGTTTTGAAATTTAAAAAATCCTAAATTATTTTAATTTTAATGAAGATTGATCTCTTCTGCAG
>NW_013952539.1:825065-826660 GCF_001266775.1 Austrofundulus limnaeus
AACACCCTGCCACAGCTCCAACAGTCTAATGGTCTATGCCACGGGCTTTCATGTGGGAGATCGGGTTTCAAAACCTAGCTAAAGCAACTTTAACAAAAAATCTCTTCAAACTTCATATTGTCACTCAATTACCTTAAATACAAACACCTGCTGACGTGACAGGCACAAGCTGGTTTAGAAAATACATTTGAACTTGGTCAAAGWTCATTCTGCAAGTCCAATGCTGCAGGCAAAGCCATGCTGCAATGCACACTCGTTTTTACGTCGTAAAAACTCATGTCTAGTTTATCTTGTTTTCTATAAAGTATGTGTTCCCCCCTTTAATTCAGCAAATTAAGTCCCACCAACTTCACTGTGAATGTATGGAATTGTGGAATGTCCCTTTAAAGGTCACTTTCTTTCTTTCTTTCTTTWTGWAATCTTCTTTGTGCAGGGGTCTGAAAAAGACTTGATTTAGAATGTCGTAAACATTAAACCACCTGAACAACAAGGACATCATGTGATCCTTTACTCCTCTTGTTTCACTTTGAAACAGATTTGATGTTAAGGAAATGTTTTGTTAGCTATAATCATGCTTTTTAAAGTAGTTGTTAAACAATAAGGAAAGAAAGAGACGGTGTCACAAAACATTTCATCAGCTGCAGTTGATTTCTATCTTTTCTCCTACAGGGTGGACTCTGTGCTTTCCTATAAAGGGAGAAATGTGAAAAAAATAAGATGTATTTTAAAAGCTCCAGTTCATAAAAAGTAGGATGCACAACAAACATTGTTAAAAAGTATTTATCTTGCACAAACGTGAAAACAGGTTTATTATAAGACCACCATGAGAGAGCATTTCAGTAATCCTGCAGGACTGCTGTGGTTGTTTTTGTACAGCAGTTAGGTGTGGCTTTTCTTTGATTCTTTTGTCTTTTTGTCAGTTTTGGATCAGAGGATGGAGCCCCCCCAATCCCACAAAATAGGCGTGGTCGACATTCCTATGGCTCTTGTTACCCTGTAACTGAATAAAGTTCACCTTAGTAGCTCAGGCTTTCTGTGTTTCCTTCAAAATAAAAGCAGCAGTGAAGTCGAAACGCTGAAACTTAAGGGAACAATAATCCAAAAAACGCTTTAAACAATAAATAAATTGAAATCAGTTTCAACTAACAAAAACTAGCAACTAGGACTCTGCTATCAACGTAGATTAAACCTTTCATTTTCTTACAAAAATCTAAATATTAGGGGTGCAACAATACATGTACCCATATCGAACCGTATCGAACAGAGCTTTAGGTTCAATACACACTTGTATGGAACAATTCAGATTTTTAAAATTTATTTTATCAACATGTCTTCTGAAGATGCTCTGTGTTGAAGGATCAGTGGATCTGTGTTCGACTACTCCACCCAGGCTGCATTTTTGAGCTTAGAACCACTTTCAGCAACATTTAATTTAAAAACTGTCCTTTGGAGGTTAAACAAATGTTCATAATTAATTTAAATAAATTACAAGTTAAAAGGGGCATGGAAATTTCTCTTCTTTTGTATCGAAAAAAATATCGAACCGCGAAACAAAATGTGGCGGGTGCTGTGTGAAAGTAATTACCAATTTAAAC
>NW_013952539.1:828110-839627 GCF_001266775.1 Austrofundulus limnaeus
ACACATAAAGTATCGAACCGAATCGTTAATTTTCTGTATCGTTGCACCCCTACTAAACGTGTGTAAACGTTTTAGTTGCAGTGCCAAACTTTAATTAAAAATGAGCCAACATCCACAGAAAATGTGTTTGGAATCCAAAAGCCGGACAATTTTGACGTATCGCAAATAAGTGTTTTGTTTACATTGAGAGCATACCTGCAATTCACAGTTGTTTATGAATACATCTGGAGAAACTACTAAATATTTTTAAAATGCACCACTTCATTTGAGTACTTTAAAGTTTTTAATTCAGGAAGTTGGTGTTTTGATTGTGAAGCCTTTCACCTAAAGTTATTTTATTCTGAAAGATTTACCGGAAGTGGGTTTTTCTTATTGATTACTGGCGTAGATAACAGAGTGTACGTTTATCACGAGATTATTAGTGTTGATTCAAACAACCGAGCAAAGTAAACGTGTTCGAGCGGCATCATGAGCGCAGGTAAGATACTTTAGACTTTATTTCGTGCAGTTTTCTGAAAGATAAATGTAAGAAACCATTCAGCAGACAGACGGTGGGAGGAGCAGCATGTCCCACAAGAGAATACTGTCAAGACAGAATAAAAAACAAGATTTTTGACCTGCTTTATATCTAGGAAAGGGAAAAAAAGTTTTTTAGACAGAAAAGTTAAACACTGAGGGCATATGTAAAAAATAAAATGTAGCTTTAATGTATAAATGTAATTAAGAAGCCACGCCCTGTTTGTTTTTAGAACATGACTGTTCTAAYTCTGATTACGTAAACTGAGTATATTTTTGTTTTGATCCTTTATATTAGTGCCAGTCTGTTTTTGGKTGTATATTTGGAACTGACTGCTGGTTTTTGCTGGTTACATGAGTTTTGCAGCCCTTTCTGAGAGAGAAAATCGACCCATCTCATCCAGAGAGATGCAGTTATTTCCCTGAGGCAGCTTTGGCTTTACTGTAAATCTGAAATATAAACTGACACCGACTTTGTCCTGGAAGATCATTAAAATTCAAACAAATCTGTGAGGTACAGAAATAAATAAATTTCACTAAATTATTCTGTTTAAATTTAAGGAAATGTTTAATTACTTAGAACAGCTTGTTTTAGGCTGATATAACAAACAGTGCTAATTAAAGCCAACGTTATGAAAGTATGTTAAATTAATCTAGCTTTATTCTTACAATTTAGCTAATGATGAAATAATGTTTACTTAGACTTAAATCACTTAATTTACGCCATAAAATAAAGAAACGTTGAATATTTTCATGATGCTATTCAAGAAAATAAGTAAGGAAAACTCATTAAGAAAAATGTGCTCACAAAATTCATATATCCGAATGTTGAAAAGCATTAATAAAACTGATAAGTGTTCAGTAGTCGTTTGACCAAATAAATTCAAAATATCACATTTTCACTTTGAAGCTATGTTTTTAATTATTAYGACTTCTTTTAGTCAATTAAATTACTATACAATTCATGTTTAAGGTCCGAAATCAAAAACTTCCACACAACATACAGGAAATGTTTGGTGACAGAGAGGGGGGTTATAATTTAAGAGGTGAAGGATATTTTAAAAAACAACATATTAGAACAACCAGGAAGAGTTTTTATTTATCAGTGTGTGGAGTAAATGTCTGGAATGGATTGAATGATGAGTTAAAAAAAAATTACAAATGTAAACCAATTTTAAAAAACTGATTAAAGCAGAGCTCATTTCAAAATATGCTATATAAGATGTTTAATGTTCAATAGTCTATAATGTAATTGATGATATAAATAGTACTTAAAATAATTCTACATAGTTAAACATGATGTAAAATGGAAACAAGTTGTCTCTTTTTGATGTTCTGAAAGTTAATGGATAATAAATTGACAAGTAGGAAAGGGGCAGAACATTATATGATGTATCTTCTACCTGCTCCTTTTCGAACAGAAAATATAAAATTTTGCATGTCACACGGGCAAAATAATTTGTATTACATTTTATTTCTTAAGTTTGTTTCATTCTATTTTCTTTTTTTTTCTTTTTGATTGTTTTAACGTCTGTTCGAAATAAATAAATAAATAAAAATAGTTAAAACACTAAAGGTTAGGTCACTGTGACGCATTCTAACAAGAATTCAAATCATCTGAGATATTTATTGATGTATTATTGAGTCACTGCACGCTGCGAGGGTCATACATTCCATGAAAGCAAAAAAAAAAGTTGGTGTGAGAACTGCAGAGGCGTTAAAATATTCTTTCGCAACATTTAATTAGATCCTTTTTTACTTATTTTTTCTACCTTTTATTTCCAGCAAAGCTTCACTAGAATAAAGGCGTGCTCAGACAAGTGATTGGCTTTTTATTGAATTTCTTTTTAAGTACTGTGGAAAAGGTGCAGGGTGGGGGTTTGATGAAATGTCCRCCCCCGTGTTGCTGTTGAAACATACACCAAGCTGAATTTGATATTAAATAAAAAGTTTCACATTCTGGTTGTTTTTGATTTTATGTAACATTTTCTCCCAGATGGGAAATGACTAAGAAAAAAACAATGYGATGTTTCATTTCCTTTACTAATTCATGGTGAAAGCTGGAAGAATTTGCTTTAAAAAAGAGCAGAAACTCTGTTTTTAAGCTAAAAGAATCAAAATGCTGAACAAAAGCTGAAATAAGCAGAGCATTAAAAGCTTAAATTAATAAAAACACAGGCTAAAAGTAGCAAAAGACTAAATGTGGCAAAAGGCTTGCTAAAAGCTAAAAGTATCACAAGAGTAGCTAAAAGCTAGACTATCAAATGGTTAGCTAAAAGCTAAAAGTAGCAGAACAATACCTAAAAGCTAACAGATTTTAGAAAGTTTACATATTTAAAATCTGTACATTAACCTCCATAGCTGAGTGTGATTGCTTAGTCAGTCCTGAACCAGGAAACAAAATCAGGAAGTTGAGCTGTGTTAGATGGGAAATGTTGAATTATCGTATCAGCAGCTCAAAATTATCATAYTTTGAGGAAAATTATYGTACACGCCCAATTTGCATTCTAGAGAGGCTCAGATTTACAAATATGTCCTGCCACAGCTCACAAGTGGCCTGTGTTCGACAAACTGCACGTTCTTTTGTTTGTAATAAAGGTAAAAAGCTCTGTATCAACCTGTTCAGTCAGGAAAGTAGTGATTGGAGGTCCTTTTTTTTTTAAATAAAACCTTTACTGTAAACAAGAACAAAACAGAGCCTGGGGAAATGCTACATAAAAAGAAATATTAGATAAAATGGCTATAATAAAATGTAGATTAATAAAATAGGTCAAGTTAAAATGAAATCAGGAAAACACCAAATCATTGTAGTTTATTGTGCTTTTGATTAGTCAAGAAATAAATTGAGTGCATTTACTGTGTAAATTTAATCTGTAAACTTCCAAAATCAGTTTTGTTCTTTAAAAAATAGCTTCTGGTGACACCTGGATGATTATCAAATTTGAATGTTGCTTAWACCCCTCACCTTCTCGGTCCCACCTTTTTCTTTCACATAAGTGCTGCTATTATACTCATCTTTGCTGCTACTAATTGAGAAGTATCAGATGAGTTAACAGGAACAATAGTTTGACTGTCTCTTGTTGAGAAGATATTCACGTTTCCGCTACATCTGTAAGGATCTGTGGTCCGAATTGTGTGGTTGTTCGTTGCAGCTATACATCCACCTCCTGGCGCCCCTGCAGGCAACATGTATCCCCCTCCCAATGCTCCTGCAGGCAACATATATCCCCCTCCCAATGCTCCTGCAGGCAACATGTATCCCGCTCCCAACGTCTATCACCCTCTCAACGCCCCTGCAGGCAACATGTTCAGCAACATGCCCGGCTATGAGGGGATCGGAGCAGGTAGGACCAGTCCAGCTCACCCAACTCTTCAGAGTAAAAGTCCTTTAGCAGCTAAATACAAATTTGCCATCCTTCTTTCAGGAGGTTTCCTGCCTCCGCCCATGCCTGCAACGCCCGCTCCGCCCCAACCTCAGCCTGCAGCCGACAACTGGAGGTAAGACGGAAATGGAAACAAGCCGCCTGATGCTCGCCGTCTGCTGGAGGCTGCAGACATTACTGTTTTAAATGTTTCTGTGTTCTTCAGCATCCCCGCTCTGTCAGAGGACGTTGCTCGAGGGGCGTTCAAGAGCTATGTATCCTCTCAGTGCTGCTACGGTTCAGAACCGGCGGATAAAGGTGTCATCACGAACATGGAGCCGCTCAACACATTCAGGGTGATTTGATTTTACGCTGTAATGTTACTGTTGGTGTCTATGATAGATTAACTATAGATAATGTCTTCTGTAGAGCTGAAGACTTAACTTCCTGTCATGTTTGTCTGGTTTTAATCTCTGATTAATATCCAACTATTCATTCAAACAAATCTAATCTGTTGTCCTTTCGGAACTGATTATTTTACAACTAATGGATCCTTTGTGATCCAGCTAAAGTTACCTTATTGAACATTAAACATAAGCAATAAACTATCCAGACACTAGAGAGTGACCCAAAAGCTACAAACAACTGTCAATAAAAGCCACGACTTCCTTTTCAGATAAGTTTTTGTGAAGAACTCATGATTAGCAAACAATATGAAGTGTCTTGTTTGCCACAAATAAACAGTATTGTACAATTTTAACATAAATGACAAAACACCTTTATCTCTAAATCATTTAAATCTAAATTCAGTGTGTCTGTATCCAGTGATGCCAGTTGTTTGTCATATTTTCTGATCTGTAGTACCGTCTGGAGACGTTCACTGAGGCCAGGTCCACTGAAATGGCTCAAAAACCTTACGAAGGTAAACGCACACATTTCTTTTTTCAACTATTGTTTTGTTTGATCAATTCAGTGTTTGTTCTAAAATCCTGAAAAGCTTTTTATTTGGTTGCCGTGAGTTAAATAACGCTTCACATTACGTCATCTTTAATAAGGATTTCTGAAGGTGGTTGAGCAATTTCTGATGAGTAGTTGTTCTTAGATCATACTACGATGTTTAAAAGGAACGTTTCTAATTTGAATCCAACACACCTTAAAGGTGCGCTTGGGCTCAGTGGGTGTGTGAGGGAGGTGGGTATTATGTATTTTCATGGCACATAGTCATACCACAATCAACTTTGGGGTTGCTCTGAAAAAGATGTAGCTACATATCAAAAACATTTTGAACAATTGAAACGCCTTGAAATTGGCCTCTGTTTCTTTAAGAACCTCCTACCGTTCCAGACACTCCCATTTTCAGCACGTCTTCACAACCATGCTAAACTTGTTGTTCTGTGGGGCTGTAGCTCAGCTGGGGACTGAGCTCCAGGGGAGGGGCTCAGTAAGAATTGAGTTTTAGGGAGGAGCTATGTACAAATGGGCGGTGCTTTGTACCTGCAAGCCTTCTGGCAGCTCCAAGCAGCTAACGCAGGAGATTGAAGGATTTCTCAAACATGCAGGAATGAGTCAAATCAACACTCTGGGTGTGTTTTTGGTGAGAGAATAGCATTATAACAAGACATAAAGCATGTTATAAAGCTTACACTTGAGTGACGGTTTGCTGTGGTTGTTTCTGTGCTCACCAGGGGAGAAGGCTGACTTCTACACCCAGACGGCCCCCCGACCCTGGGAGGTGGAGGTCAAAACCCCCAACCTCTTCACTAACCACACTGAGGAGATCCGTGTGCCCTACACCTCTGACATCAAGGTTTTTTTTTTATTTTTTTTGCATTTTGTAATTGCAGCAATGCATCATGGTTAGTACAGATGTTACAAACCATCATCAGGCAGCCTGACAAAGTTTGCTTTATTTTTCATGTGCTGCCACTTTAATTTGATTTGTGGAGGGGTCTAATATTTGTTTTCTAGAGTTTCATTCCTTCATTGATTTGGGGTATTTTGGTATATTTTTAGGTTTTGTTTTAGTCAGTGAAGATGCCCTTTATTTTTAGAGTTATAAGGTTAAAAAGACCAGAAAGTAGCTTCTATTTGATCTCCAAAATAACGTAGATGCACCCACAGGATGTCAAGCCGTCATCAACATGGCTTTCAGAGGTGTTTGAACAGGTGTGTGAACTGGTAACACATCCTGAGTGAGTTAAGCAGCAGTTCTGAAAGCTGAGGTCCAGATCACATTGTAGGTCATGAGACAACAAGTAGGCAATTTTAGGATCTTCTCTCAAAAGTGCCCAGCATTGTTTTGGTATAATCATTCCAAGAGGTAAAAAACATTCTTTATAATATTATAAAATAGTAGATTTGAGTAGTCAGGTTGCTGTTTTTAAGCTTAAATATTTGGGAACCACAAAGCTTCAAATTGGTTTTGTGGTGATGTAGTTGTTTTATTTTGGTTTCCCCTCGGATTGCATGACTTCTGAAGTGATGWAAGGACCACCCAGCAGGCCGTACAGCTGTGGCAATCAGGTTGTTATAATCATAAAATGTCTCCATATTGTATTGACTCAAAAAACACCATCAAGATTGTCTTATCATTAGATCCGACTGGAAGTTAACAATTAATCTAAATGATATCTGATTACAGAGACCTGTCTACTGAGCTGTCAAATTACAACCAGGATTTTGATGGTTTGTGTGGATCCTTGGCYGTAAAGTTATTTTTTAATTTGTGCGTGCTTTTATGCAGGAATGCAGTGACTGCCATGGCCAAGGGAAAAAGACCTGCCAAGACTGCAGTGGAAGTGGACATGTAAGGGGGGGAAAAATTCAGTAATTTTTAAATTAGCGAAAACGTTTTATATGTAAAATTCATTTTTGCTACAAAAAATGTTTGTTTTTTGTCCGTAGAAATCATGCACAGAGTGTAATGGCTCTGGGAAGAAGGAAGATGAAAACTGCAGCAGATGCAATGCAACAGGAAAAAACAAGTAATCCAGTTCTGATACAATAACACAATGATAGTCAGATTCATTCAATCAGGCGGTTGCAAAATTCACGTCAGGCCTTTTAAACGTTTTATTATTATTTTTGTTTGTTTTTTGAGAAAACACTCCTCCTTTTTAACTGACAGTAAATGAAACTTTTAAGGTGTTTTCCAAAACATTATGAAGGTTTTAGGTTTCAAAATAATATTGCTTGTCAGGTTTTTTTTTCACTTTTAATTAACAAATATGACTTTGCTCCAATCCATAAGTGTAATCTGTTGCTTTAAATTCCCATATTTAAACTTGAATTAAACAATTTAAAAATATATAACGTGTCACAAATCTTACATGTGTGTTTGTGTGCCGAGGTGTTCAAAATGCAACGGTAACGGGACAAAGGAGTGTGAAACCTGCAAAGGAAAAAAGAAAATACTGACCTACGTCAAACTCAAAGTGGAGTGGTGAGTATTCATAAAGTACAAGAACTGCACCAGGAAGGGATTTAAGCTGAGAACAGTAGTAGATTATATTGGAGGTAGCTTACTGGGTTCATAGAAATAGTAAGGGAGGACATTTACATGTGTGAATCAAWAAACGATGCATAATAAAGTGATAAATACTAAGGTGGGAAGATAAAACGTACAACTGCGATGTAGAACAAACTTCTCAGCTTGTTTGTCCTGGCTTTATTTGCTCTGTGGAGCTTGCCAGATGGTTTACGAAGCAGCAGGTGTGTCTATCAGAATACACGCTGTCCAAGAAAGGTCGTCCCAATTATGTTCTGTGCTGACTTTAGTGCCCGTCTGAGTTTCTTCTGCTTTTCAGCTGTGCCGTTAATAAATCACACAGCAGAACTGTACAGGAGAGCAGGGGCGAAGCTAGACATTTTGCGTGGGATAGCACAGGGTGGCCAAGGTGTTTTTTTTTAGGGGGGCACATAAAAATAAATAAAACTACTCTGGGGTTTGAAAATTCAAGATGGCCTCCCCATCTAACTTGAAATGGCTCTAATTCAGCTGTTTTAAGAAATATTGAGTTGAAATTTTTGTGATCGTAGTTAAGAACAAAAAAAATAATGTCGCTTATTAGTCGTAGCTAAGATAACTGCTAATGCTTATTTCAAAAAGTGCTACACACTGCTAAAAATTAGCATATTAGTAGCAGGAGAACAATCTTTTGCTGAATCTGGTTTTAAATTCAAGATCCAAGATGGCGGCCAAAACTAATTTCAAATGACTACAACTCAGCCATTTTTAGAAATATCGAGCTGAAACTTGGTTTGATGGTAGCCAAGAGCAATCCCCATGACATTCTGAAAGCTAACCCAGCTAACAACAAAGGTTTTACATTTATAGCTTGTTTTTGAAATGCCACAAGCAAACGCCACCCCACTTGTCAATCATTTGGGGGTGGGCATTTGCCAACGCACTGGCTCTACACCTGGTAGTGGTACAGTAAAAGCTGAGTGGGAATTGCTGGAGGACGTTGGCTCTTTTTAGTTACAAGACCAGGCTTGTTGCAAAAATTCCAAAAAAGAAGATTGTTAGTAAAGAAAAACCCCTCAAGGGTTCCAAATATTTTATAACATGTTCTTTTTATTCCAACAAATGTGTAAATAAGTTTTAAAGACAACTAATAGGACTTAGACCGACAAAAGGTCCTTTAATAAGGATCTTGTTTATGGTTTTAAAGTGCTATAGAAGGTTTTCATTCTCATTTGTGATCTTTTTAAACAAGTCTGAAGAAATTCAATGATAAATTTGGTTTGCTGAATCTTCCTGAAAACGCATCAATGAAAATATTCCAGTGTTTGTTTGTTTGTTTGTTTTTTACAGTATTTCAGAGAAGTGAGAAGAGTTCCTAAGAACCTTTTAAAAGTGTTTAAAAGCAACAGGAAGCTGTTTTAATTCCTCTTAGTGTTTTACGACCTCTATTTTATTTAATAACTGTAGGCAGGACTGCTTTGTTCTATAACGATTCAGCATGATTTATTCATGAGACATGAAGCTTTCGTTATTCAAGCATTTGAGTTGGAAAATAACACGTTTATCTCTATGCACATGTTTAAATCTTAATCCAGATTATTTAGTTTGTTTCTGCCTATCCTTGCTTGCTGACCTTTATGTAATTTTGGCTTCTTGAAGCTTCTWTTTACATTTTATTACAGGGCCTCTCAGCTCTTTTTAGTCAAAAGTTGCAAGTGTTAGTCTGTTCTTCTGCACCTGTTGTCTCTGTGCCAAGGATCCAAAGCTCACAACTAAACTAACACAGAAGATACATATCTTTATATTAATGTCAGTTCTATAGAMAGTCAGTGTATTACTAACATCCTACAGTGTTCAGTACAAGTGTATAAAACTTAAACTGAAAATGTTTGGCGCCCTCTAGAGATTAAAGATAAAATGTTTATTTTGAATTTTTGCATTTTATACACTGCTAATAACTTACATGTTTGCATGGCTCATAGGTTGGATAAGATATATGTGTAGTAATGACAAAAAATGTTTTTTTTTCCATGTTGTTTTTCTGTATCTCTTCAGGAAAACCAACATGGATGATCATGTTGTTGTGGAGCAGAACTCTGGTCTGAAGGCTGATAAGCTGGCTTCTGTGAACGGCAAGGAGCTGTTCAAGAACAGCCAGAACATGGTAAACACACACACACACACACACACACACACACACACACACACACACACACAAACTTGTTTTTATGTCCTTGTGGGCCCGTTCCATGACTTCCATTCATTTTTTGGTAATTTTTTATTTTATATCCTAACCCTGACCACAAACCCTAAGGCTAACCTCACAGGTACCTGACCCTAAAACTAACCTAAACTCATTTCACACCTTGGTCCTAAACCGAACCCCTACACCTGAAATTAGCATCCGATGCACATTCGGTCGCCACGAGGCTGACCTTTTCTGGAAAATGGTTCCCACAATGTAACAAAAATGTGACAAAAACACCCACACACACACATCTGTAGTGTTACAGCTCATTGTCATGCTTCAGGGTTTAAACAGGATGATGGAAAACATTAAGAATGTTTAAATTTAATTGTATCGTTTTTCAAGGTTAAGAAGTGCTGTAAATTTTTTGAGCTTTCAAGTTTTAAAGTTTTTGAAATTGTAATTGTATTTATTTCATGATAAACTACAGATTAGAAGATCAGAAACAAATTGTTTAGCCTTTTATGACGATGACTTGCTGCGCTTGTGACTGCTTCATTAGTTTTTATTGTGGATTAATGATTATTTCCTTTTAAACAACTTGAGTAGCTGAAAAACTAACTTCCTCAAAGTCTAACGCAGTCACATCTCTTTTTTTACATTGTTTGCTTTTCCTTTAGCAACTCTCTGTAGATAGAGAACTTTGTTCTGTTTTTTTATTTTTATTTTTTTTAGAATTCAATAAATCTATGTGATGAAGAAACCACTATCATTTTGAGTCTGTATGTATTGTTGAAAACATCTTATCTGCATAATAAATAGCTCAGATAACTTGGAAAAATATTTTAATTTAACTTGARTCAAAGTTTAGATGGGTCTGCAGAAAAAATATACCTTTTTTTTCCCCATAGATGAGTTCTTCATATATTTGAAGTTGATGTGTCTCCTTACAGGTCTACCCACTGCAAGGTTTCCCAAACCCTGCTGTTTTTGAGGCCTCTGACCGGCTGATCAAGGAGCATCAATCCAAGTATGCTCAAAACTTCAGGATCTTGCAGCAGGTATGAAGTTGAAAAGATAAAACAAACAACTTCTACAACTGTTAGTTCAGTTTTGGCAACATAGACCAATTTTTATTTCTTAGTTTTACACTGAAAGGCAATAAATTGTAGTGTTTTAGCTAATAGATACCTGTGCTCTGGAAGAAAATAAAGGTATTTTGGAATAAAAATGAAAGTGGAAAGTTGTTCCCTGTTTTTGTTAAAAGAAAATAAATGGTCTTATTATATAAGCAATGTTGTTTTCAGTTTAAAACTAAGACATTTTTGGTGCTAATAATGTGTCTGCTAAAATATGAAAAATCGCCTTTTGAGATGATACATAAAAGGAAAAAAATGTTCTTTAGAAATGTGAAAAAGCAGATAAAGTGATGTGAACATATAGAGCACTGAAAATGATGCCATAAGTTATATTTTTGAGCTTTCCTCCTCATTATTGTTGATGCTAAGCTAACCTGTCAAAAAGCAGATATGAGAATTTCCAAAATAAGTTCACTTTTTTTTTCCATCGATGTATCTCTGCATCTGTGTCCCTCAGAGGCAGACGGTCGAGCTGATCCCTATCACTAAAGTGAATTACAAGTGGAAGGAAAACATGCATGTCTACTACGTTTACGGAAACGAAAACAAAATCAGCACCGAGGACTACCCAGATACTTGCTGCTGCGTCATCCTGTAGATGCATGAAAACACACCACTTGATGCAAACTCATGTTTTACTTCTCCTTTCTTTCTAATATGTTTCCACATGAAATGCTTTAAAACTGCCTTGTTTGGTGAATAAGCCGTCCAGAGCTTCTATTTTACCTCAGGTAAACAAAAAAATGGGGGATTCTGTTGTTTTGTGCATGTGACACTATGCATCCTGATGACAAAGTATTAGCTGTGTTCAGCAGGTCATTTAATTTTTCTGATATATATAGGAAC